>NC_053499.1:23655685-23833185 GCF_905171775.1 Rana temporaria | reverse complement strand
AAATAGGTTATATGAGTTCCAATGGCATAGTTCACACTAGTGCAGTGCTTTTCAGTTCCAGAAAAAAAAGAAAAGAAAGTACAACCTGATGCTTTTTTTTCCTGCACAGAACTGTACTGGAACGATGTAAAAAGCATCAAAAATGCACCAGACCCCAGTAGTGAATAAAAAAGCATCTGGGATGCATCCAGAAATGCAATAAAAATGCACAGGCGAAAAACGCATCTGAAATGGATCCGGAGGGCGTTTTTGTGTTGGGAATGGGCACTTATACATCAGTGCTGTGGGGGCTATTTACAAAAGGAAAATCCACTTTGCACTACAAGTGCACTTGAAATTGCAGTCGCTGTAGATCTGAGGGGGACATGCAAGGTAAATAAAATACAGCATTTTAGCTTGCACATGATTGGATGATAAAATCAACAGAGCTTCCCCTCATTTCAGATCTACCCCTCAGATTTACATCGACTGCACTTCCAAGTGCAATTTCAAGTGCACTTTGCACTTGTAGTGCAAAGTGGATTTGCCTTAAAGCGGTTCTCCACCCTAAAGTGGAGTCCCGCTGATCGGAACCCTCCCCCCCTCCGGTGTCACATTTGACACCTTTCAGGGGGAGAAGGGTGCAGATACCTGTCTAAAGACAGGTATTTGCACCCACTTCCGGCCCGGCATTCATGGGCAAAAGACGGGCATTCCGTCACATCCCGTCAGCCCCCACCCCCCCCCCGTTGTGTGCTGGGAACACTCGGCTCCCAGCACACAGCGGGAGCCAATCGGCAGGCGCGGCGCGACTCACGCATGCGCCGTAGGGTACCGGGCAGTGAAGCCGCAGCGCTTCACTTCCTGGTTCCCTCAGCGTGGATGGCGGGGGGAGCAGCAGAGAGACGAGCGATCGCTCGTCCTCTGCTGCGATCGGCGCTGGACTCCAGGACAGGTAAGTGTCCTAATATTAAAAGTCAGCAGCTGCAGTATTTGTAGCTGCTGGCTTTTAATATTTTTTTCCCATGGCACATCCGCTTTAAGTAAATAACCCCCTGTGTGTAAGAACCCTAATAAATAAAAAAGTACAGAACTATAGCGCTCTTCCACAGAGTCAGTCAGAGAATCTAAGACCCCATACACACTATTAGATTTTCTGCAGATTTTTGTCTTCAGATTTACCAAAATCATATAATATGAGGTCAAACCAGAGTTTAAATGTTCATGCAATCAGGCTGGCCCTTGCACTACATGGTTTTGGTAAATCTAAAGACAAAAATCTGCAGAAAATCTAATAGTGTGCTTTACAAAATCACCAGAAGAGATTTCCCACTGCTGATCACCCTGGAACAACAGCATGACTTTAAACAAAAAAAAAAGGCGACTATTATGCTGTATAATAATAATGTAATACACTTTGCACTACAAGTGCAAACAACAAGTGCAAAGTGCACTTGGAAGTGCAGTCGCTGTAGATCCGAGGGGGACATGCGAGGAAAATAAAAAAACAGCATTTTAGCTTGCACATGATTGGGATGATAAAATCAGCAGAGCTTCCCCTCGTTTCAGATCTACCCCTCAGATTTACAGCGATTGCACTTCCAAGTGCACTTTGCACTTGTAGTGCAAAGTGGATTTGCCTTTTGTAAATAACCCCTCTGTGATCTTACTTTCCATGGCTGCAAATTCACTTTAAATGAGCTTCATTCAACTTACTGCTGGACAAGCAGAGACAAGCTGAATGGCGAGACGTCCTGCCTTTAAGAAGAACGCTACAAGGCTATACACGCACACACACACACACACACACACACACACACAATCACCAGGCAAATGCCTTAAACTTTTAGAGTACAATTTAAAAAAAAAAAAATTAAAATGCCCTCTTGGTCAATAGCTGTGCTGGATAGCTGCAATGCATTGCTTCACCTCTCTACTTTTACAACTTCTAACCACAAAAACCATACTGACATTTCCCCCCTTCCCACCCCCAACCCCTTACCCCAAACCCCTTTGTGCCCTCTTAAGAAATGATGAAGTCAATGACCTGAGCCGTCGGGCAGAGGATTCAGCGCAGTTGCAGGCTGGGAGCAATCCACTGGACAAGAAGAGACGAGGAGGATTAGTATTAAGAAAGCATGACTGAGTTAGAAGTGAGCTCTGTGTGTGTGTGTGTGTGTGTGAGAGAGAGTGTGTGTGTGTGTGTGTGTGCGTCGCACAGCGTGAGAACAGAGGCGATGTCACAGCGTCCCTGTGCCTCTGCTATGAATGTCACCAAGTCAGATAGAAAGGTGAGTACGACTCCGAGCCCTCGTGTAGGCGTGCAAACTGACTTTGAAGCCCTGGTCTGTGCGGGACGGCGCCCTACAACCTGACGCTGCGTCATACGAAGTGTTAATGCAATAGAGAAGGCGGTGGGGATATGATATTACTAATGTCAGTGCGAAACCCTACTTCTCACGGGCACGTTGCAAAAAAAAATAAAAAAATCTTTGGTACACGAGTGTGTTAAAACATAAAGATCTATATATAAAAAAAGATTGTATATATTTCCTGAAGTGGGAAGGGGAGATGACGGCTGCTGTGCACGCTGCTGTCAGCCAAGGTTTACATTGGCAGCTGAAAATGTTGGGATCTTAAAGTGAAAGCTAGTTCTTGCAAACTGGGTTAAAGTTCTATAGGTGCTGGTTGCCTATGGGTAGGCATTTCCAAAAAAAAAAATTAATAAAAAGACAGTCAGTTTAAGTGATCAAAGAATGCCTTGGCTGCCTAAAAAAAGTGCCCACGGTCTTGTTGGCTGGGCTGACTGGCTCCTGGATTCTACTTGCACGTGTCAAGCCCTGGATAACGTTATATGGCTGGAAGGTGTTGGTGGAATTGTGCAGGCTTAGGAGACGATGCCAAATCATCTGTAGTGTTGGTGTGTCAGGCGGCGAGGTGCTGTAGGAGTTTGTGTAAAAGGAGAGAAGAGGCTGCCCAGTCTTGCCAGCTTGCGGGCACTGGTCTCAAGTCCTAGTTTGGAGTTTGGATTGCCGGCTCCCCCCCAGCAAAGCAGTAGGATGGAGGAACCTTATTGGTAAGTCAGAGGACTTGATAAAAGGGGGGGGGGGGGGGGGGGGGGAGATGAGAGGAAGGGAGAGGAGGGAGACTGGAGGGGCAGGTGAACCAGAGGAAACGGGCTGGCAGGAGGAACGGGAACCACCAGAGGGGAAGTGTGTGTGGGGGTAGGAAGGAGAGGGGAGAGGAGTTGTCGATATCATAGAAAAACATAAAATAAATGCAAATACTAAATGCAAATGAGGAACGAGAGATGAAGAAGCTGGCATGAAAGGGCTAGGAAATAATGAAAGCTTGGCAGGGGGGGTAGCAAAGAGGTGATGATGTACAGATGTGTTCTGCTTCTTCTCCAAAAAAGAGCTGTTCTGTTAACCCTTCACAGACCACGCATCTAACCAGTCCCTCAAATTCTGACAGCTATGTTCTAATACACCTTTGATCTTTTAAGAGCCCTAATTATCAAAGGGACTGAAGCATCCAATCAGAAAGGCTTGTACCAGATTTGTTGGCAGAGCTAAATCCTGACGGTTTGGGTTTCAGAAATAACCATGAAAATAAAGCAAGTAGAAAATGGCTAGGCACACTGAAATCTGATGTCCCGCTTTGGTTATTGCACACCATGGCTCTCTGTATGGTGTTGGTGGATACGACAACAGGTGTCTTATAAACAGGAGGAAAAATGCCACTCTGGCCCAAAGCAACCAGGGAAATGTCAATACTATACATAATTTATATACGTACATATGGGTCTAAGTTTAGCCCAGCATGTCAGTGACAGGGTCCTCAGTATCCACCCAGGCAGACAGCCCACAGATGTATAAATCTTCAATAGGCAGATGCTTGCTTTGCTCTAAAACACAGGTGTCAAACACAAGGCCCGCAGGCTGAATCCGGCCCTCCAGGCCCTCACACCTCCAGCCCTCCTCTGGTCCTACTCCAGACCCCTACTTTCTGCTTTCAAGCAATGCATCCAGCTTCTTCCCAGCAGCAGCATAAGAAAAGGGGGGTACACTATGATGTAAGAGAGAGTGGGGGACTCAACTTCTGATGGTGGGGTGGCTCTTGGCATATAATGTAAAGGGGAGGGGATGCGCTGGACATCTAATTTTACAGATACAACTGCTCCTTTTGAGGGCAATCATAATGCTTATGCGGCCTACGATGAAATTGAGTTTGACGCCCTTGTTCTAAAATATTTCCTTTCATTTACGGCCCAGAAGCATGGAAATGATGGCTGTAACTCAGTTGATTGGCTGTTGAGTGGCTTCTACAGGCTACATTTTTGCTGTGCTCTGTCCTTCTGATAGAAACCCCAGTGCAAGTGCTGGAAAAGGCAGAGGACAGAATATGGAATCTATAGAGCAGCCATTATCAACCAGGGTTCTGTGAAACCCTAGGGTTCCTCAAGCCGTTGCCGACTGACCTCCAGTTTGATTATGCCTGCATAGTTCCATAAATTATATTTTTAGTTGTCTGTAAGGATGGCATTTTGACCACCAATGTAAGAGGGACATTCTTCCTACTGACCTCCAACATACAGTATATCCTCATTAGGCAGATGCTTTCTTTGCGCTAAAATATTTCCTTTCATATATACGGTAGACCAGCAGTGCGGAAATGATGGCTGCAACTCAGTTGATTGGTTGCTACGGTCTACATTTTTGCTTTGCTTTGTTCGTCTAATAGAAACCCCAGTGTAAGTGCTGGAAGAAACGGAGAACAGAATACAGATGACTGATTGTATAGAGAGGCCATCATCAAGAAGGGTTCTGTAAAATCCTACAGTTACTTAAGGGTTGCTCCTCAAGCCATGGCTGACTGACCTCCAGTTTGATTATGCCTGCATAGTTCCATCATCGATGTCACTTGACAGAGCCAGGTGCATGAACCCAATGATATATTATTAGCTGTCTAAGGGTGACATTTGGCCACCATTGTAAAAGGGACATTCTTCCCACTGACCTCCAACACAAGGGGCATTTTTCATACTGACCACCAATCAACTGTTTTTTGCAAAAGTTCCCGAAAAGCTAAAAATAATTTCAAGGGTTTCTTTCAGGTAAAATGGTTTAGAAAGAATGCCATTGAGGCATGAGAGGGACAAACTTCAGCCTAATTCAGGAGACAGTCAGTTAGTTAAAGCCCAACTCCGAGTAAAAAATGAAAAAATGCATGAATTTCCTGACCCCTCATTCCAGACACCTCTCAAAGGAAACCAACAGTGTAATGGATCAAAGTCAACGTTTACTCTTTGAGCCAAGCTTATTTGCTCCCCTACGGCAGGGTTTCTCAACTCCAGTCCTCAAGGCGCCCCAACAAGTCATGTTTTCAGGTTTTCCCTCAGATAAAATGTCTGTTGTAATTGCTTGGGCAGTGAAACTGATCAAATCACCTGTGAAAAATAATGGAAAACCTGAAAACATGACCTGTTGGGGCGCCTTGAGGACTGGAGTTGAGAAACACTGCCCTATGGAACAGGCATTTTCCCCCAGTGGTGACCTTTCTTTGCACCAGTCGCCTTTCCACTCCCAAGAATTCTGCTGCCTCAGGAGCCTATGATAGAGAACCCGGTTGCTGCAAGTTTTCCCACCGTCAATACAAGGTGTTCACACCTGTAGGAAGTGATAAGGACACCAAAAAATAAACAGAAGAGAGAAAAATTGGGCCAGCAGTGCCACGCAAATTACGGCAAATAAAATGGGCATTAAAGTTTTTCATACCAGTGGTTAGTTAGAGTGGGGTGAGAAGAAAGAATGGGTAGAGGGCATTGCTAATATTCTTAAGTTGGGCTGTAGGAACCAGCCAGCTCTTTCACAACAATGTCAAAAGCTTACCCACACTACAATAAAAAAATATAAAAATTATGGCGTCACGCTCTGATGGGGGTCTAGCAATCCCCAACTTTATAAAATATTACCAAGCAGCTCAACTATGCACGATAGTTTCCTGGTTTCCCCAACACTCCTATAATAAATGGACGGCTGGTGCCTGTAAATCCAAATTGCTTACAATTTGCTTGCGCAAATTATCACGTGAACATGAGCTTAAATCCGAATAATCACTGCCGACCGTCTTCTTCTGCAATCCCAAGTTGCCTGCTAGCCTCACTCATCAGATGTCCACGCCGTGGGCGTCATGGGATTTATAAAATTTTGGACACTTGGTTGACCCTAGATCCTGCAAATTGCTACCATTTCCTGAACATCATGATAAATATGATCCACCTCGCCAGGTCTTTTATGGATATTTGCAAATTCGCCATTATGCCCAAACTATAACTCCAAATTTGCAATTTTCCACACCATCCCTTTTTGAACACATTATATTGGTGGGGGGCTCTGCACGTAGGGGTCTGATCTTCAATATTTAATCGGATATTTAATGCCTACTCCATACCAGCCCAGGGTAAACGTGCTTATATGCTTCATTGGGAAAGGGTACTAGGTGAAGAAATTCCCATAAAGACGTAGAAGGCGAACTGGTCTCAGGCGGGCAAGAGTTATAAGGAAAACGCTTAGAAATGTCTCTAATTCTGGTACCCGACTCCGGATGTGCTCCCCGTCATCTATCCCTCTATTTGGCGCTGCCATGTGGATAAAGGCACCCTTTTCCACACTTGCTGGAGCGGTCCTTTGATAGCCCCATTTTGGCATTCAACACATCAATTACTGACCTGCCTATCCCTATGACACCAAAAGTTTTCCTGCTGGGCCTCTCCCCATTGAAAATTGCCAAACCATATAAGAAGCTACTTAGACATATCCTTACGGCGGCACGCTGTCTTGTTGCCCTCAACTGGAAACGGCGCTCTCCACCTTCCCCAGATGCGCTGTATGCTAGGGTCAAAGATGTAGAGCTAATAAAGAGAATGACCGCTAGAATATGGGATAGGCTTCGAAGCCCACTATAAGGTCTGGGAGGACCCACCTTGAACCTGTGGGGGAGCCAACATGATGACCCTCTACTTTTCCTTTCCTTCCTTTTCTTCTTCTTTTTTTCCTTTTTATATTAGCTCTATTATTCTCCATTCCTTATTTTATGTCATATCAGACTTCATATATCGCTTAATATCGTTATAATGTTCCAGCAGTGGTATTGCATCATTTGACACCATGTTATTTGCAGTTGTTATTTCCATGTTTCTCTCACGATGATATTACCGACTATGGAACTTATATTGTGAACATTACAACTGTCCCTTTCTTTTTCATTGCTACTTGGAATGTTTACAATTTGGTTTTGTCCTTTTTTTTTTCTTCTGTGATAGCTAATAAAATTATTTTTAAAAAAATATAAAAATGTGGCATACTGACACCAATGTAATCCTTCGGTTGGCTCAAACTTGCAGTCATTGAGACATTTGCATTAACATTTAATGGCTCTATTCACAAGTAGAAATTGTATAAAGTGCATTTTGGTCCAGCAGGCAGCATGTTTTGCCTGCATTACCTAAAAAAGACATCTGTCATATAGAGGAATGGGAATGTTGACCTCTGTGGCAACAACAGAATGGCTTGGAGGAGTTAGGTACCAACCTTAAACTGACTGCGAAAGGAGAACAAACCTACATCTAGACAGACAACAGATCTCCATTAATAAGTGCATGCCTACTCAATACAGAATCTTTAACCTACACAATAGAACCATAACAAGTATAAACGCTAAAATAGAGCTAACCCTAGGTTCCTTCCAGACTGGTCCATACTTGGTTAACATCATCCAGTCACCACAGAAGCTATTAACAGTCAATCAGTTTTTGGGTCACTTTAGGCAGGTCTGTAAAAAGATAAATTCTGGCTACTGCCAGTTACTTTACTTTTCACAATATTCTCTTACTTAAAAAATAAGTAAAATGTAAAAGTAAAAATGTAAAAGTCCTGTTAACACCTGTTGTGGTATCCACCAACGCTCAGCTCGCATTGCACCAACTGCATTGACTTGAAGAAACAACCCAACCTTTCGGCAATAAGACACGAAGCACATAATTTCCTGACCATTCTGATCAATCAGAGATTTCCCATTCCAAGGTGACAGCTATGAATCTGATCTACCTAATAGAAAGAGACAGCAAGAAAAGGAGCATGGATGTCACCTGGAGGCGAGACTGATCCTATAAACAGGTTCTGCACGGACCCAGGCAGTGATAAAAGAAAGAGTGTCATATGATCAGACGAGAAGAGTTTGGCTATATTAGCTGGAGGGAAGACAAACCTTTACAAATGAAATCTTGGATAAAAGCTAGATACGGATGAAGCAATGGAAAAATTAAAACAAAAGAAGGAAAGATCAATTAAAGGGACGGAATGACAAAAAGCAAAAGGGACGGAATGACAAAGCGGAAAGGGATAGAAAGGCGGAAAGGGATAGAAAGGCGGAAAGGGATAGAAAGGCAGAAAGGGATAGAAAGGCAGAAAGGGATAGAAAGGCAGAAAGGGATAGAAAGGCAGAAAGGGATAGAAAGGCAGAAAGGGATAGACTGGCAGAAAGGGATGGACTGGCAGAAAGGGATGGACTGGCAGAAAGGGATGGACTGGCAGAAAGGGATGGACTGGCAGAAAGGGATGGACTGGCAGAAAGGGAAATGGAAGGGAAAGAAAGAAAGAAAGAAGAGAAAGAAAGAAAGAAGAGAAAGAAAGAAAGAAAGAAAGAAAGAAGAGAAAGAAAGAAAGAAGAGAAAGAAAGAAAGAAAGAAAGAAAGAGAAAGAAAGAAAGAAAGAAAGAAAGAAAGAAGAGAAAGAAAGAAAGAAAGAAGAGAAAGAAGAGAAAGAAAGAAGAGAAAGAAAGAAAGAAGAGAAAGAAAGAAGAGAAAGAAAGAAGAGAAAGAAAGAGAAGAAAGAAAGAAAAGAAGAAGAGAAAGAAAGAAAGAAAAGAAGAAGAGAACGAAAGAAAAGAAGAAGAGAAAGAAAGAAAAGAAGAAGAGAAAGAAAGAAAAGAAGAAGAGAAAGAAAGAAAGAAAAGAAGAAGAGAAAGAAAGAAAGAAAAGAAGGAGAAAGAAAGAAAGAAAAGAAGAGAAAGAAAAAGAAGAGAAAGAAAAAGAAGAGAAAGAAAGAAGAGAAAGAAAGAAGAGAAAGAAAGAAAGAAAGAAAGAAAGAAAGAAAGGAGAAATTAGAAAAAAAGAGAAGAGAAATAAAAGTAAAAAGAGAAAGAAAGAGCTAAGATAAGATAAGGAGGAGAAGAGAAAAGTGAAAGAAAAAAAAAAGAGAAAGAAGCTAAAAAGTAAGAAGAGAGAGAAAGAAAGAAAGAAAGAAAGAAAGAAAGAAAGAAAGAAAGAAAGAAAGAAAGAAAGAAGAGAAAGAAAGAAGAGAAAGAAAGAAGAGAAAGAAGAGAAGAGAAAGAAGAGAAGAGAAGGAAAAGCAAGCCAAAAAAAGCAAAGCAAGAAAAAAAGAAGCAAGAAAGAAAAAAAGAATCAAACAAACAAACAAACAAACAAAGAAGCAAGAACGATAAGCAAGCAAGAACAAATGGAGCTGTAAGAAAGAAATATGAGAACAGACAGAGATGGATAGAAAGTTGATCAGTAAAAATAAATGCTAGGATAAACATACACGATACCTGAATATGCAAATAGATGGATAGAAATAAGATACAGAAGCAAAGAGGTGGATAGGAAATACACATACAGAGTAACAAACCAAAAGAGATAGATAGATAGATAGATAGATAGATAGATAGATAGATAGATAGATAGATAGATAGATAGATAGATAGATAGATAGATAGATATATAGATAGATAGATAGATAGATAGATAGAGATAGATAGATAGATGCTCACTGCTACAGGGTGAACAGCTGCAGTAGATGAGGGGGCTCTAGGAAGCTGCTGCAAATACTTTAAGGAGATTAACATTCTGTAAGCTTTTATCTTCCAGGGTCGCACAGATCCCCCCGGTTATCCACCAATCACACACACTGACTAGCAGTGGCGTACACTCGCAGTGCACTGTAGATGGAAGTGTCAGTCATTGCTGTGCACAGGACACTTGGTGGCACCTCTACTGAGAAGAGGGAGTAGCAGCTCCTGCTGGCTGGAACTGGAAATTCAACAAAAATTCTCACCCTGACATCTCCACCCGGACAGCAGAGATCTGTGCAAAAGTCATACAATACCATTTATAGGACCCGTGTGCTTTAGAGGTGTCGAAACTACAGTACGCACCTCTTTGGCAACCGATTTCCTCATATTTTAGTGCAACGGTAACACTCTCAAATAGGATGAGGAAACAAGTTCCCCATTTCACTTACTGTTATTATTACATACTGTGCAACGGCGATTTTCCACTAGTAAGGGCTCATCCAAACTATACCACACTGCGCTGGAACACATCCATTTTCATACATTGAGACATGCTTCGGAGAGCTACATCAGGCAGCCCATTTAAAATGAATGGGCCACAACACACTAAACAAATAAGTGTTACTGCAGTTGTGTGCAGCTCACTGTGCGTTGCGGAGCAGGTACGTACTTGCCATGAGTCAAAGCGTCAAAATAAATATTAGGGGGTTGAACGATATCGTTTTTTATGGGCCAATACCGATTTTTCGGCTGCCTTTCAGGCCGATATCAGGTGCCGATATTCTGTACAAACGTTTTATTTTTACACTGTCCTTTTTTTTTAGCACTTTTATTGCTGTCACAAGGAATGTAAACATCCCTTATGACAGTAATAGGGAGTGACAGGTACTCTTTATAAAGGGATCTATAAGAAAAAGACTGGACAGCCACACTTCCACGAAATTCTTAAAATAGTGCCGTTTCCATTTTTTTACTATTAAAAGCAACATTTTAAGAATTTCGTGGAAGTGCGGCTGTCCAGTTTTTTTCTCCAGTCTTCGCTCCGTGCATTGCCTGCACCCACGCTTCTGAGAGGACACTGATTGCTGAGTGCACTCACCTTGAGCGGCAGTTTTCCTTTTCTCTAGGGGTCTATAAGACCCCCAAACCCCTCCACAGCTTTTAAAAGTGTACAAAATGCCAAGATCAGCGTTTTTGAATACTTTTAATTTTCTAAAAATGGCGCCTTTAGGATGCCAGAAAATCCGAAGGTGAAGTCATGACATTGCTTCCAGGTTACTAGATCCGAGACCCGATCAAAGCCCATACCGGCCTCGTTCGGGTCTCTGGCCAGCCAGCGGGTCGCTCGGGTCTCTTGGTGGGACAGGAGACCCGGGCGGAGGGGCGGGGGACAACTTCCCCTCCCGCTGTTTGTAATAACTGCCAAGCGGCTGCTCATTACAAGAACGCCGACTGTCGGCTCTAAAGAACGGTACCAGGGTGGTGCCTGCAGCTGCAAGCGTCACCTCTGTACAACCCCTTGAAGCAATAATCGGTAAGTTTCTGACCAATACCGATTCTTCAAAAAAAGGGATTAATCGGCCGACCCCTAATATATAAATCACCTTCTAAGTCAGAGATCCACTATGCAGCCAGTAAGTCAGAATCCCTGATCTGTAGATCTGCTCTAGGTAGGTGACTTAGGAAGCCACTGGACCAGCATGACAGCCAGAGAACTAGAATTTCAGGAGGAGCAATGACAGCGGAGAATTCTGACAGCACCCCTTCCCTTGCTATGTACCTTCACACGGATATACACACCATCTCTTTGCTTTCATATTTGTTTTGTATGGACACGATTCAATAGCTGCTGCTTAATGCAAATTAGCGTGGCAAGTCTCAATGCAAACAGAGCTTTTTAAATTATTTGCAGGTAAACACAAATCAATAAACGCTTATTGCGATTTTATTTTTTACCAAAAATATGTAGAAGAATTCGTATCGGCCTAAACTGAGGAAAAAAATTGTTTTGTTTTTTAAAAAAAATTGGGATATTATGACAAAAAGTAAAAAATATTGTGTTTTTTTCAAAATTTTTGGTCTTTTTTTGTTTATAGCGCAAAAAATAAAAACCGCAGAGGTGATCAAATACCTGCAAAAGAAAGCTCTATTTGTGGGGAAAAAATGATAAAAATATAAATTGGGTACAGTGTTGTATGACCGCGCAATTGTTATTCAAAATGCGTCAGTGCTGAAAGCTGAAAATTGGTCTGGGCAGGAAGGGGGTTTACGTGCCCAGTAATGAAGTGGTTAAGAATGATCTCACTCATAGACCTCTAGTTTTATGTCATTTATCATACATTTTTATTTTTGCAATTCACATTTGCAGGTGTGATGAAGTCATTCTTACACCTGGTCACAGCAGCCAAGTCTCAGCCTAACAAGTGCGAAGATCCATTAGTCATTGTTTTCACATTGATCAGCATTAAAAGGCAGAAGAATGTTCACGTGTTTAGTGTGAGATTATCCCACATCATATAAAGAAGTCAGACCATTATGTCATTGGGCAGCCAGGATGAACCTCGGCAAAAATCACCATCAACCTTATGCAACAAAAGATAATGGCCCGGATTCACATACCTTGGGCGCATATTTATGCCGGCCTAGCGCATCTCATATGCGCTACGCCGACGTAACACAGACAGGCAAGCACAGTATTCACAAAGCACTTGCTCCCAACGTTGCGCCGGCGTAACGTAAAATCGTAGGTGTGAGCCGACCTAATTCAAAGTAGGTGGAAGTAGGCGTGATCCATTTAAATGAGGCGTGACCCCATGCAAATAATGGGCCGAACGAACGGCGCATGCGCCTTCCCATGGATGTATCCCAGTGCGCATGCTCAGAATCACGTTGAATATACTCCCTAAGATACGACGGCTCAATGCCTACAACGTGAACGTAACCTATGCCCAGCCCTATTCACATACTACTTAGACAACGTAAAATACGATGGCTGTTCCCTGGTCCATACCTTTGCATGAGTTGCGCCTCATAGATGGGGAATAACTATACGCCGGACGCAAGCCTTACGCAAACCGCGTATATTATGTGCCGGGCGCAACTACATTCATGAGAAGGGTCACCGCTCCGATAGACCAAAATAAATCTCTCACCGAATCCAAAACCTTGGGTGCTGGCAATGCAATAGCATGCAAAATTTGTTGAAGAAGAGGACAGCCGCACTCCAAAAAAAGCGTTTCTTTTTAATAAAATAAGTCACAAAACTGACATGTCACAGCAAAAATCAGAAAGACACAGCTGACGCGTTTCACACTGTCATACAGTGCCTAATGATAGCTATGATTAAGCACTGTATGACAGTGTGAAACGCGTCAGCTGTGTCTTTCCGATTTTTGCTATGACATGTCAGTTTTGTAACTACGTTCGTGAATCGCCATATCTCCCTCATTTGCATATTTGCAATGAGGCGGCCAGCGTAAATATGCGCCCAAGATACGCCGGCGTAGGAAAGTTACGTCGGTCGGAGGAAGCCTATTTTCAGGCGTATCTAGTTCTATGGGCACAGTGCACAGATACAACGGCCCACATTGACACTTACGCAGCGTATCTGTTGATACGTCGGCCTAAGTGCTACGTGAATCCGGGCCAATGTGTCTTTGCTGACAAGTGTTCAGAAAAGTCAAAAGGAAATCGATCAGTTAGCCTTTTAAACAAACATTTATATGAACATTAAAAAAAAATTGCACCAAAATTCTCAGTACATTCGATGACTTTTGATCTTCCAATCATCCTTTTCATTTTAACGAGCGTTGCACCGATATCAAGCATTGGCACGAGTGGTCCGATAAACCGACACTTTTGCGGGTTTCAAATGAATTCGGGAGTTCCAAATCACACTGATCTGCGGCTTTTAAATTGCGTGACTTCAAAGCCGCAGATCAGTGCAATTTGGACCTCCAATTTCATTGCGGTTTGCGACTTCATTTAACAGAACTCAATGCAAGTTGCAATGAAATCGCAAAAAACAGCTTCCTGTGCTGGTTGATTGATTTAAAAACAGAAAAAAATGTATTTGGCCACTAGATGGCACTACAAGTAAACTCCTTATAGCACTTAGTGCCATCTGGTGGCCAAATGCAGTATTTTCCATTCTTAAATCAATAAACAACATTTGACTAGCACAGGAAATAGCCTAATAACATTCACAGACAGCAAATGTTCATGCACTGTCAATGGGCGGCTTGCTATGCAAATACACTCCATACTGTATACCCATCATGCAAACATTAAAACTGCCCCATCGCAAGTAATTTGGTTATACTGCTATGCGCTCCCTTACTTTATTTCTGGGATTGAAACACACAGAACTGAAATGGAAAAACACATCAATGTGAATAAACCCCATCTGCTCTGACAAGCAGTGACAGGATTCTGAAGCTATGACATCACTGTCAGTAGCCCGATGTGACGCGCAGGTTTCTGACACTGACACAAATGACTGCCTTTTATAGAAGTCTGGGGGGAAAAAAGGAACACAAAGTCCAAACACAGCCGGAAAGCTGCAAGAACAAACAAAATAACACATTCAAAAGGAACTTGTAACAGCTCGGCTGTCATCATACAAACTGGTTGAGCGAGCTGTTATATCAGCTGCATTGCCGCACATCACTCAGGCGGTGTGTCCGATGAGTTTCCATAAAGACGCATTTGACTACACAGTATTTAAAAAGCGTTCTTTGTTTAAAGATAAACCGAAGTGAAGTTTAAGAGTAGGTATTGCAGGCTTTTAATGGCGGAAAAGTATTTTTATGTGACTTCTACATATTTCTAAAGCGACTTTGACCAAACAATTAGCCTCCTCGGTTCACACGATGAACCACATGTGAATCGCACCGGAACCGCACTGCATTCCTGCTCAATTCACAATGCAATTTCGTGTGGTGCAATTTGAGCCTATTACTTTTGTATCGGCTCAAACTGCACCGTTCGTGTACCAATTTTGAAGCCACACTGCAACCTGATCACATGGTACTTTTCTACCATGTGATCCGGTACAATCCAGTGCAGGCAAACGTACCGTGTTTTTGACCTGCATTTGGGGTGTCGTTAAGATTGCGCAAACATCCGCTGTGGATCACAAGCGCAGTGCGATTTGAATGCAAGCTTAGTGTGAACCTAGCCTTACTGGCAGTAAGCCCCAGTTCAGAGTAGAATGCAGTGCAGGAAACCAATGATCAGTGTGCGTTTCCCTCACCATGTTCAAATAGCACTGCTCTTGCAATCCACAGCGGGTGTCAGTGCAATCTTAAAGACACCCCCAAACACTGGTTGCAAACGCAATGCGTTTGCCTGCACCGGATTGCATGGTACAAAACAGCCCTGCGATCCAATTGCAGGGCTTTTCTAAAACTGGTGCCTGCACTATGGATGTGATTTGAGCCCATTCAAAATGAATGGGCTCAAATTGCACCACACCGAATCGCATAGGAATGAGGTGTGATTCCTGTGCGATTCATGGTGTAAACCAGGGCTAAATCAACTTAAAAAGTGCAGGCAACTAGAAGATTCCCGTTTGGTGGATGTCAGATTCACTGATCTCTTCCACATGGGCAGAAAACAAAAATGGCACACTTTTAGGCATTTAGGGCTCATTTAGACTAATGGCACGAACGCATGATCGGAAAATCGGACGAAAAATACTGCTTGTGACACGATCGTATGATAACCGGATCGTTGGTACAGAGCTTTCGAGAGCTGATCACGACAGTTCATCCAAAATTATTCGATTGGACAAGCAAGAAAATTTCCCACGTACGATACCGGATTGTACGATTTTCATTTAATCAGTACAGTTGTCGTCCGAAAATACAATACAACACTTCCGATTTTTTTTCTGTCTGTCGTACGACTTTTGGACCCTGTATACAATTATATGTAAAGTGCTGCGTAAATTGACGTCTCTCTCTAGATACAACACACACACACACACACACACATACATACATACATACATACATACATACATACATATACACATATATACACACACACACACACACACATTATATAAATATCACACACACACACACACACACACACACACACACACACATATATATATATATATATATATATATATATAATATAAAAATCGTCGGACCTCAGCTTTGTGGCCCGGATTCTCGTACGAGTTACGTCGGCGTATCTCCAGATACGCCGTCGTAACTCTGAGTCCGAGCCGTCGTATCTATGCGCCCGATTCTTAGAATCAGTTACGCATAGATTTGTATTAGATCCGACCAGCGTAAGTCTCTTACGCCGTCGTATCTTAACTGCATATTTACGCTGGCCGCTAGGGGGCGCTAGATACGCCGTTTACGTTAGGCTTTTCCCGCCGTAAAGTTACCCCTGCTATATGAGGCGTACATGAGGCGTACCAATGTTAAGTATGGACGTCGTTCCCGCGTCAAATTTTGAAAATTTTACGTCGTTTGCGTAAGTCGTTCGCGAATAGGGCTGGGCGTCATTTACGTTCACGTCGAAAGCATCAGCTTCTTGCGGGTTAATTTGGAGCATGTGCACTGGGATACTTTCACGGACGGCGCATGCGCCGTTCGTAAAAAGCGTAATTTACGTGGGCTCACATTAAATTTACATAACACACGCCCACATCTACCACATTTGAATTAGGCGGGCTTACGCCGGGCCTATTTACGCTACGCCGCCGCAACTTTGGTTTGAGAATACGGCACTTGCCTGTCAAAGTTGCGGTGGCGTAACGTAAATAAGATACGTTACGCCTGCACAAAGATACGCGGTTCTACGTGAATCCGGGCCTAAATGTGTTAATAATGGGGAGCAGTAAGGCTTGATTGCCACAGCACAGTGTGATGGCGCAGGCATGTTTCTGCGCGTCTCGTGTAGGGCAGCCCATTGATTTCACTGTGCTGGCCTCCTACAGATGAGAAACGCGGAAAAGAAGTCCCCGTCTCTTTTCCAAAACGATGCCGCACCATGCAGTTTGGCGTGCACAAAACAACTAATGGCCCCGCCGCGCCAACTACAGTACATCGCATTTCTCTGTATCTTGGAAAAGCACAAGATTTGGTGATAAATCAAAGATCTGAACCTAGCCTAAGGGGATCTAGTCAGCAAATGGGTTAGATAAAGTTGGGGAGCAGTAATGTCAAGCAACTCAAAAGCGGTAACCCAACTTCAAAACCTGCCCTGCGGCCCGTTCCTAAACAGCCACACCAATAAGCTAAGCAAAGTGTTTTGAAACCTTTGCTGGATTTACAATACATTTTCCAGGAAAACATAGAAAGTGAATAGCTGCGGGACGTGTACAATTTACCATACTAGGTATGGCTGGGATCATCAGCATTCTTTACTAAACTACGTCAAAAATTTGCATCCTGAGGGCTTAGCAAATCAATGCTTTGCAAATCAAGGAGCTGCTCGTCAACAGCTTAACCCTTACAAATCTGTGTCATGAATTCCCGAGGTGTGCCAATAATGTCACTCGATCAAGCTGTGTAATAATCAGCATAAAAACTGAACAGACTGAATACAAATCTACCTCTATATAAAAAGAGAACAGCCTTTTATTGTATTTAGGGCCGAAACAACTAATCGATTAATCGACAACTAATCGATTATGCAATTAATCGATTACAATTTTCATAATCGATTAATTGGCCAGTAACATAATGGGGTTAAAAAAAAAATTAGCCCTTTATAGTACAAAAAAGCAAATCGCTACTGTAAATATTACTTTCACTGTCCCACAGTAAAAAAATTAAGTAGCGATTATTTGCTTTTTATGTACTTATTTTTTTTTTTTTAACCCCATTATGTTACTAAACATCTCAGGCCGGGGTCACACTGTTTTTTGGTGCTTTTTGCAGAAACGCACTACAGTTCATTTACATGTTTTCCTATGGGACACGTTCACATCCATGTTTTTTTTTTCAGCTGCTGTGTATTTGGAAAGGGCAAGGAGTTTTTAACGCAAAACGGTGCTATTTTTTTTGGTTCAAAATACTTCAATGGAGAAGCTGCAGAAAAGCATGGAATGTGTTTTTGCGGCAATTTGTGTTTTGTAATCTGCCCAACAACAAATTGGCCCAAAAAAATGTAAAAATGGAAATAGTTTTATTATATATATATATATATATATATATATATATATATATATATATATATATATATATATATATTGTGTCTGTCTGTATGTATGTATGTATGTATGTATGTATGTATGTATGTATGTGTGTGTGTATATATATGTATGTATATATGTATGTATGTGTGTGTGTGTGTGTATATATATGTATGTATATATGTATGTATGTGTGTGTGTGTGTGTATGTATGTGTATGTATGTGTGTATGTGTATGTGTATGTATGTATGTATGTATGCATATATATATATATATATATATATATATATATATATATAGTCTCAGTGACTCGGGTGATCACAGCACGGGGCGCGGGCGAAGGGGAGAAATTGTTTATTAGACAAACGATATTTCGCTGCCAATCAATTGATTGTAAAACATCATTATCATAAAGTTTAAGCATAAATATTCAATACTGGGTTACTTCTAGAACAAACTTTCCAGTACTACCCAAAAAAACCTTGATGAACAATCAATACCCGTTTGGCCTGCTGGACACACAACCCCAGGTTCCCTTCAATTATAAAATCACTCTGCAAACACTCTTTTTGAATTCTCTTTTAACATCTGTAATCCTTTCACATTTTTCTGGTGTAACGAAGGGTTATGAGGAGCAGCAATTCCACTTCCGATTTTCTTTTCAAATAGATAGCTTTTATGATTGGTCTAGACCAGGGATATGCAATTAGCGATCCTCCTGCTGTTGCAAAACTACCAGTCCCATCATGCCTCTGCCTCTGGGTGTCATGCTTGTGGCTGTCAGTCTTGCTATGCCTCATGGGACTTGTAGTTCTGCAACAGCTGGAGGTCCGCTAATTGCATATCCCTGGTCTAGACTATATACACACGGCTTTTTCTTTCCTGAATCAGCAGTAAGACCTTGCTTCTATCATCAAACCACTCCAAAGTGTAATTTGAGCTACATTGGACTTTCTATGAATTCTTGGAATTTACTGAGAATATCTATAGAAAGCGATTATGTAATTAGATGCGTGGTTGTAGAATGCATCGTAAAAGGGACTTTTCAGTCCATGCAATAAACATACTTTTCTCTGTATAGAAGATAGGGAACAAAGACAGTGCCTGCTGAACACGTAACGGGCCAAAGACCAGCATTACGATGGTCACAGATTCACATTTATTAAAATAACCCTCTACTTTGCCATTTGGGTAAAGCAACAGGTTCCCCCATTTGCACAACACACTGCCTATACTCCCCTTCCACGTGCTCTTAAACCGTTCCGCTCTACTGTTGGAATTCAAGGAAATAGGAAAGGAAAAACTAAAAGATATGGGTGAATTTGACCGTCTCCACTTTCTCACAATATACAATACTTGGTGCCTCAACAGTCAATTGTAGCTCCAAGTGCTGTCACATGGGGGTTTGAGGGTTTGGGAGAGTCTTTAGCCCAGGGTTGGCCAACCAGTGGCCCGGGAGCCATATGTGGCCCGCGGAGCCCTCTGATGTGGCCCGCGACCTCCTGCTCTGGAATAGCGGGTTGGCAGGGCCAAATCGCAGGTTGCCGATCTGCCATACCACAGCATCAGTGTTGTGAATGAAGCTGGTGGTAGAGGAAGAAAGCGGGTCCAGACCAGAGCCCCATAAGCTGATGCTTCCTCTACAGCCCCGGCTTTGCCACAGAAGGAGTCTATGGCAAAGTTCAGCTAACCCGCTGGATAGACACAAGTGCACTACGCTGCACCCGTGGTGTGGGTAAACCATCAGTTGAAAGCAGTCTTAGGCCCATTTTACATCATCAGCCCGACCAAATGGGACCCTCATTTCACCTTTACAGAGCAACAGATGTCCATTTACACTCGCCTACCTCTAATCCAAAAAACGGATGGGAATTCTTCCCCTTCCATCTTGGCAGATCGGAGGGGCCATAGAGTAGCCGTGACCTGTCATCCGTCCGCTCCGCTCATTGTGGCCCACGACTGGTTACCAAGTTGCTTAAATGGTCCTTGCTATTCAAAAGGGCCATTTGTTCGTCTGTCTAACTCCACACAGTAATGCGAAGCCTTCTCCCTGGTGTGGAGAAAGCCTCTTGAGGGGGGAGGGGGTGAGCTGGAGTGTCAGGATGCCCACTAACACACAGCTCCTTTCTCTATCTGCAAAGTAGAGAGTGTCCTGACTCTCCTGCTCGCCCCCTCAAGAGGCTTTTTCCACACCAGGGAGAAAGCCTCCTATTACTGTGTGGAGTTACAGACAGAAGAACAGGAAGTGAGGATTTCTCAGAAGAAATAAGGACATTTAAAAGCAAAATGGAAGGATGAGGTAAGAGAAGGAGGACTGCACTAAGGTAAAGGAAGCTATTTAGGGAAAACATTTTTTTTACCTTTACAACCCCTTTAAGCACAAAGCCCACCCAATGTCCTTCAATTGTCAAATGCCTGGTGATTGACAAGGGGCAAGATCTATAAAACAATATAAAAAGCCGCGCCAGATATCAGAAACAAAATAAATATAGTAGTTCAACAGTCCACAAATAGTATAAGTAGTAGTGGATTTTGGATTGGTTCTCCAGCAGGGACAGAAACACTGTATTGATCAGAGGCTGATTTGCATGTAGAGATGTTAGCTTTTCAATGCACCAGGTGACATGCATACAGTGTGTGAGATCCCACCACCGAAATTGTATATCAGCTTACCAGATAGCAAGCCTTTAGTGCAGTTGGCTATAGCCCAGCCACGGCCTTTGAATCCCCTGGGCTAGGATGTTTCAAAATTCCCAATCAAATGACAGCCTTGAAGTTGAAGTTGGTGCGTGTTTCCGATTTAGGACGCCCCATCGTGAGGAACTGAAAATAAAGTGGAACTAAACCCACCAATTTAGCCATTTCCCAAATCAGTTACATTCAAGGGTCAATGCATAGAACCCATAAGCTTCACAGGGATCAATCTGAAGACAAAACACAGATAAGGCGAAGCACAAGAAGACATCCAAACTTCAGTTAGTTCTGTCCCGACCTTACAAATGTCAGGATCACTTTAAGACTGCCGTCCTTTGAGTCTTTATGTTATTCATAGGTTACCATGGTAGCTGTAGCAGATTAGCCCATGGAAAAGTTAGATGTGACAGGCTGAAGTGTCATTCAGCAGGGAATACCATAAAAATATACTTAAAAAAAGAGTCGTCTTGAAATTCAGTGACCCGTATAAAAAGCTCTTCTACCTCATCTAGCCTGAGGTTGGCGGTTGTTTTATATTTTATGGAAGAGAATACATTACTTACAGGCAAAGTAAAAAAAAAAAAGAATTACAATTATTTAATACAGGATTTATAAAGCACCAATAGTTTGCATGGTGCTTTACAACAAATATAAAGGCAGTGCAGTTACAATATGACCCAAGTTAAGAGCTCCTGCTCAGAAGAGCTTGCAAAAAAAAAAAAAAAAAAAAACTTCTGACGTCAGGGAGTTGCACCACGGTAAGGTCCATGTGGCCAGTAACCCCAGTAGAGCCTCCGAAAATGCAAACTTACTTGCAAATAGCATCCAAATTAAGCAGGAACATGCAAAACAAAGACCAGTTATAGCAACAGGGCTTTACACGCCAACTCAACCACAACTGCTCCTGGAATTACAATGGGGAGGTTCAAGGGAATGTGTCAGGATAGAAACACAAGAGTCTAGCATGGCCAACCTATTTTTGACTTGCATCCTGAAAGTGACCTGGATGCAAAATCAAAAAGTATCAAAGAAGAAATACTTTACTTATCTGTCCCACTGCCCAATACTGCTGATCTTTTCTCTTTCCAAGTTTATCGGTGCTCAGAGAATCCTTTTTCATAAAACACACTTCCAGGGAGTGTCAGATTCCTGGTCCCCTGCCAAGTGCTGCGTCCTGTAGTGATGTAGGGCCTGGTGGAGTACCAGGAACCCGACACTACCAAAGATCACTGGCGTGGGTGGTGGGACAGGTACGTATAATAGCTGTACAGGGGCAGTCTTCTTTGCTAACTCTTTTGATTTTGAAATGGGGCAATTTAAAACATTGGAAGGTTCTCTTTGAAATATGTGACTCAAAAAACACACCACGGGTACACTTCTGGTGAGTATTTCTATACAAAAAAAAAAAGAAGGAGATGAATTTATGATACACTTGAAAAGCACATCAAAGATGCAGCATGCAGAACTTTTACAAACCCACCGCACCCGCAGCGCCGTGCTGTGAAGAATTCCAAGGGATACATTTTTTATCCATTTTATTTCCGAATTTTTAACCCTGAGGCTGTGGGGTCGCAATATCTTTGCATGCGGCACACAGCAGGGGTCTTGTGCATCCCACCGTTTCAGGTTCGATTACAGCCCGAATTTTGGGCTGAATTCGGACCTGAAAGGGAGCAAAAAGACACACAGGACTCCTGTGCAAATTCGCTGCGGTGATATGTGAACCGGCTCCATAGAGAGACGGTCAAAATCTCCTGCCATTACAAATTGGATGTGAGGAAACCGCATCCAATTCCCAAAAGTGTGAACCCAGCCTAAGAACCATCGCAAACAGATTAGTGTAAAAAGACCCTTAAGGGATCTGTTATTGATGCTCTTTTTTCGGGTTTAAAAATGCATGAAAAATGTATTCCCTTAAATCCTACGGAACTCTACACACCAGTGCGATTTGGGAACGATGCATTTTTAAAAGTCCTGTATGCTGCATCTTTGGTGCGCTTAAAAAAATGCCCTATTGAAATAAATGGAAAACGCATCAAAAACACCCCACGGATGCTTTTTTGGTGCGCTTTTTGGGTCACACGTCCATGTTTCACAGGTGCACGATTGGAATCAGGCAACCACAGAAAACGCACCAAAAACGCATATGCGTTTTATCACATATTTTCAACAGAGCAGGGTGAAAGGGCCCTTACCGGCAGATGCTCATGGCCCCTGCTATTTCGGACGTGTGAATGTAGCCTAAGAAGTTCTTAAACAAAAGTAGAGCCCCCCTTTAATCTGCCAAGGCAGATCCCTGCTGCAACAGGCTGCCCTCACATTCTAAGTTCTTGACACCACCTGTCTCTATTATCAATGGGTACTGGGAGAGGCTGGTACTTTGCATAAACAATGTGGGAGAGGGGACTGATTAATAGTAGAACTTGCTGAGAATTCCCATCATAGTTTACTAGATAATATTATCTGCACTCTATAAACAGACATACAAGCGCGTTCTTCATGCCTGAACATGTAGAGTGATTTGTAAACCGTGAACATCCATTATGAGTCTAATAACTCGTCATAGAAATGTAACCACATTGTTGGAAATCCAGAATACAAAGCTAGAAAGATACTGCCCAAAACCAACCAGTATGTCAGTCTAAATAAAAGCTATCATGTATCTTGATGGGTTCTTTCAGTTTTTGGTGGACTTAAGAGAGAGAGACAAATCAACGACTACCTCACTCACTACTTTTTTACGCCTGTCCCTCAGGGGATGAAGGGCAAGTAGCCCATTGTCCCATCTTTTTTGGTGGTGACAATCCTGAGCGCGCCCCACCTCCCTCCACCGCTGTTCCCACCACAGCGCGTGCCACCTTTCCCCACCACGCAGCTAGCAAGGAGATGAATATTTCATGAGTAGTGATTGACACCCCCTGTCTTGAACACCAGGAACTTCCCAGAGAAAAGAGCCATCGTTTGGTATGGAAAATAGTTGTATTTGGCTCTCAATTGAACCCTAGGCCAAGGCAATGGATATTTAGGCTGGGTTCACACTGATGCAGCCGCGGGTCTGGTGCGTCCCTGTTCACCGATTCAGTTACGAATCGGGTCAGAAGTTTTGCCTAAATTCACACCTGGAAGCACAGGACCCTTTTCCAATGTGGATCAGTGGCCCCGTGGAGATGTGTGAACCGCATCCAATTCGCATTAGTGTGACCCCAGCCTTAAAGCGGAGGTCCACACAAAAAGTGAACCTCCTCTTTTCGTAACCCTCCCCCCCCTCCGGTGTCGCATTTGGCACCTTTCAGGGGGGAGGGGGGTGTAGATACCTGTATAATACAGGTATTTGCGCCCACTTCTGGGAAAAGACTCCCGTGGGAGTCACGTCACATCCCCCCAGATGTCTTCTGGGAAACACACTGGTCCCAGGAGACAGCGGGGACCAGTGAGGACACGCCGCGCAACTCGCCCATGCGCAGTAAGGAACCGGGCAGTGAAGCAGAAACGCTTCACTTCCTGATTCCCTCACCGAGGATGGCGGCGGGGGCAGTCGAGAGACAAGCGATTGATCGGCTTTGTTAAAGTGAAAAACCTTAAAAGTGGCTGTAAACCCAATTTTTTTTTTTTTCCTGTCACAATGTAGAGTATACGATTTCCTATCATCTGTGCCCAGTCTTGCCACAACGAGTTAATCCAGCTCTGAGAAATCCTCTTTTCTTTTTTTCAGTGAGATAAATAAGACAATTTGGTTTGTTGCAGGCCAGCTTGTAAGTAACTCTTCTTTCTTGTAAGTGAACTGGGAATTTTTCTTTGTAATTTTTTAAACAAACTGTCATACAGGTACCTTGTACTGAATGGTTCCATGCAAAAAAAAAAGAAATTGGTTTATAAATAATGAAAAAAAATATATAAAAAGAACAATAAATAAACCTGAAAAAAAAAAACGTTTAAGTAGTTGCGGCAGAACAAATGCCCATATGAAATCATTATCAAAAGGGGTTGTAAAGGTAAATGCATTAAGGTGAAAAAACATCCGACAGTATCGCCCCCCCCCCCCCCCCCCCCCGAACCCCCGTTTTACTTACCTGACCCCTCGAAACTCCCACGCGCGTCCACGTGATTCTCTTTGGTTTCCAGCCTGGCCGTTGATTGGCTAGGCTGGACGGATTGATAGCAGCGCAGCCATTGGCTGGCGCTGCTGTCAATCACAGCAGATGACAGGAGCTGAGACAGCCGCCGAGGGACCCCAGAAGACAGGGTTAGGGGACACACTGTGCAAAACGAGCTGCACAGTGGAGGCAAGTATAACATGTTTTTTTTTTTTTTTTTTTAAGTTTGCCTTTAGTGTTCCTTTAAGCCTAACTTCAGCCTTATTTTATTTAGGATAGAACTGGGAAGATATAGAGTTTTGGTCAGGTTTTTATCCTTTGGTCAGCAATGGGAAGAGTTTTTACCAGAGAAACATATAAAACATATAAAAGCAAAAAATTATTTATAACAATGTCAAAGAAATATTGCTGGAGCAAATTTTATTTTTATTTTTTAAATCAACTGGTCCCCCATTAGAAGCAGGTAAGCATGGCTTACCCATGAGGCTACAGTTCCACCCCGATGCCCCAGTGTTCAGATTGTGGTCCTCTGCCAAATATCACTGGTGAAAAAGGTTGCTGCTTTTTTAGCTTGTTACTTTTAGTTGCCGATTCCTGAATTGTCGATCACACTTTTTCCCACGGGAGCTTAAAACATAAATAAGAGGAGCTCAGGCTGCAATACTTCAAAATACAGAGATGCCCCCTGCAGTACGGTACTTTCTTTCTGTCACAAAATGTTCTCGATCTTCCAGGTTGAATAAAGCCCATTGTCGATCAACCCAGACTGAGGACATACTGTGAATGCAGGGGCCATGGCACCTTTCAGTCTGTGTATTGATGTCAGCGCCACCCTCTGCATCCTAAATGGACTGCTCAGTGCCAGGGCGAGCTGCAAAGAGGAACCTGCGTACCAAACGAAAAAAAATAATTTTTAATTATGCAAAACATACTGCCAGGGTACCGGTGTGAATGGAGGAGAGATGTGAACTTGAAGCCTTTAACCACTTAACCACTTCCTTACTGGGCACTTAAACCCCTTCCTGACCAGAGGACTTTTTGCGATTCGGCACTGCGTCGCTTTAACTGACAATTGCGCGGTCGTGCGACGTGGCTCCCAAACAAAATTAACATCCTTTTTTCCCCACAAATAGAGCTTTCTTTTGGTGGTATTTGATCACCTCTGCGATTTTTATTTTTTGCGCTATAAACAAAGATAGAGCGACAATTTTGAAAAAAAATAAAATATTTTTACTTTGTTGCTATAATAAATAGCTCAATTTTTTTTTTTACGTTTTTTTTTTTATCCTCAGTCTAGGCCGATACGTATTCTACATATTTTTAGTAAAAAAAAAAAAAAAATCGCAATAAGCGACTGGTTTGCGCAAAAGTTATAGCGCCTACAAAATAAGGGACAGAATTATTATTATTTTTTTTTTTTTTTTTTTTACTAGAAATGGCGGCGATCTGCGATTTTTATTGGGACTGCGACGTTATGGCGGACACATCGGACACTTTTGACACATTTTTGGCGCCATTCACATTTATACTGCAATCAGTGCTATAAATATGCACTAATTACTGTATAAATGTGACTGGCAGGGAAGGGGTTAACACTAGGGGGTGAGGAAGGGGTTAAATGTGTACCCTAATTAGTGTTCTAACTGTGGGGGAGGGGGGGTGACTGGGGGGGTGACCGATCTGTGTCCCTATGTACAAGAGACACAGATCCGTCTCCTCTCTCCCCTGACAGCACCGCTGTCTGCGAGAGCCGGGAATGAGAGATGATCTCATATGTAAACATATGAGATCATCTCTCATTGGCCGCACAGATCGCCTAGGAAACGGCCGCTCCGATTGGCCGTTCACGGCGATCTGTGACTGGCTGTGTCCAAGGGACACGGCCAGCACAGCAGTTCCCCGCTGCGCGCTCGGGAGCGCGCGCGGGGAACGTGTAAAGGAGAGGCCGTAAAAACACGGCCTGTTAGAGATTGGGAGCCGCGCTGAGGCCGTACAAAGTCGTACGGCCGTCAGCAAGTGGTTAAGGACCGCCTAACGCCGATATACGTCGGCAGAATGGCACGGCTGGGCACAATCACGTACCTGTATGTGATTGTTTAATGCCCAGCCGTGTGTCGCGGGCGAAGCTCTACGACAGCGGGACCCGCAGACCCGATCGCCGCCGGAGTCCCGCGATTGGTCCCTGGAGCTGAAGAACGGGGAGAGGTGTGTGTAAACACACCTTCCCCATTCTTCACAGTGGCGCTGTCATTGATCGTCTGTTCCCTGATATAGGAAAATGCGATCAATGATGTCACACATCCAGCCCCGCCCCCCTACAGTTAGAAACACATATGAGGTCACACGTAACCCCTACAGCGCCCCCAAGTGGTTAACTCCCAAACTGCAATTGTCATTTTCACAGTAAACTATTTTTATAGCATTTTTGCTGTGAAAAATGACAATGGTGCCAAAAATGTGTCAAAATTGTCCGATGTGTCTGCCATAATGTCGCAGTCACGGGAAAAAAAAAAAAAAACGCTGATCGCCGCCATTAGTAGTAAAAAAGAAAAAAAATTATTAATAAAAATGCAATAAAACTATCCCCTATTTTGTAAACGCTATAAATTTTGCGCAAACCAAATCGATAAATGCAATTTTTTTTACCAAAAATATGTAGAAGAATACGTATCGGCCTAAACTGAGGAAAAAAACATTTTTTTATATATATTTTTGGGGGATATTTATTACAGCTAAAAGTATGAAAATATTGCATTTCTTTCAAAATTGTCGCTCTATTTTTGTTTATAGCACAAAAAATAAAAACCGCAGAGGTGATCAAATACCACCAAAAGAAAGCTCTATTTGTGGGGAAAAAAAAGGACGTCAATTTTGTTTGGGAGCCACGTCGCACGACCGCGCAATTGTCAGTTAAAGCGACGCAGTGCCGAATCGCAAAAAGGGGCCTGGTCCTTTACCTGCATATTGGTCCGGGTCTTAAGTGGTTAAAAAGCTTTTTCCCCATTCTTTACCTTTATTCTGTTTACACACAGGTTGACAGGTGGCTGGATGCCTGAAGCATTGAGATGCAAACATCACACGCAGGTTCAGGGCGGTTGGGGCGCAGCCCTATTCACTTGAATTGGCCACGATAAAGCTTGCTGGATGTAACATTATAGATATCACCATTAAAAGTGAAAAAAAAGGTCATGCCTATTGAAAAGATGAATTCAAGCAAGAGATAAATCCAACACAGGCTCTTTTAGCTACCAAAGGATTTGTCATTTTGTTCAGGCAGCCTTGTAATTGGACAACCAGACAATAGAGAAGCAAGCCTTTTTTCCTAATCTAATCAAAGCAACACCCAATAAGTAGGCAGATGGCACAGGAAACTGCTAGGACAAAACAGGAAATAGTGGTGTCACCTGCCCGGCTATGCCTTTGTTCGCTGCAGGGGATTTGTGTCCGATCAAGTCACACTTTCTATCAGCAACTCAGAATTGTGTTTCGACTTTCACAGAAATGTGATACAGTGAAAATGCCAGAGAGCTATTTTTGAATGAAAAGAAAATGTGACAATAAGGAAGTTTCAGCTTTGGTATTCAGTGTTTACTAGATAGAACAAGCTCGGCGTGGCAGAAAATGTAGGTAAACCTGAACTTTTTATCCTTTTACCTTGTGTTACAGTTTATGTGTCGAAATACTGCATGTCAAGGAACTAACACATATGATTTTGGCTTTCCCTTCAGTCTTACATAGTTGTACAGGCTCCTCTCCTGTACTAAAATGTCTTACCCCGATTTCACAGCACACTGTGAGCTTCTCAGAGTGTGCATTAGAAGCCGCAGATGGTGAAACAGAGCCCATCCCATTTCCTGCATCCTTCTCCTTCCTCCCCAAGCCTTACTATCTCTGGAATGCTCCTTTCATTGTTTTAATTTCAGGTTTTTCAATCATGAAGGCTCAGCATCACATAGGGCAGTCTGCATGCAAATACAGCTTGGTTAGGAATACACAACCCTACAGACTTAAGCCTCGTACACACGATCAGATTTTCTGCGGACAAAGCGTATGACTTTTGTCCGAAGGGCGTTGGTCGGGAACTTGTATTGTATTAGTGACGCAACGCGTCGGGAGGAGCAGCTTAGTGACAACACTTCTGGTTACGGCCGTGACCGGAAACTCCCCGCATTTTTTACGCCGTTTTACCTGTTCGGCGTTTTTCTGCCATTTTATTGTCATCTAATACTTTTTAAATAAATGGAATTATATATTTTTTTAAAACTATTACACCATGGAGATCTTCCTTCTTTCTCATTTCTAAAATGTGTGGACCTGGAGGCTGTACTTTCTAGGAAATCGTTGGGAAGACTGGAGAGATAACTGCAGTGGTCCAGGATTCACCAAGGAAAAGAGGAGTCGCCATTTGCTGGATACCCACTGCTCGATGCACGATTAGACCCATTGGGGTCCATCTATGAGGCCATCCAGCCAACCGAGGACATCAAATGCTTGCCATCCCTGAGCAGGTCCCACACTGCAGATGCTTTTTCTGGCTGATACTCCCATCTCCATGACCCACCACTGGTCAGTTTTTCGTTGGCTTGATGCTGCTACCACAATCCTAGATTGCCTTCAATGTGCTCTTGAATGATCGGCGCAAGGCCAACCGGGTAACTGAGGACATCACATGCTTGCAGGTCCCACACTGCAGATGCTTTTGCTGGCTCATAAATTACATCTTAAAGACCCGCCACTGGCCATTTTTTTGTTGGGCATGATGCCGCTGCCACATTCCTATATTGCTTTGAATGTGCTCTTGAAGGATATCCTTACTACCGTGTTTCCCTGAAAATAAGACCTACCCTGATAAAAAAAGACCTAGCATGATTCTTGGGGAAGGCTGCAATATAAGCCCTACCCCGAAAATTAGCCCTAGTAAAATTAGTTTAACATTTTTTTAATCCACCTTGCAGAATGATTACACCCTATTTGCAGACTCGCCGGAGGTCTTCTCCTCTCCTCCTGGCTGATGCCCGCGCCCCCCCCCAGCGCAAAGGAGCGGGCTGACGCCAGCAGGACATCAGCTCCCCCTCTCCTCTCTCCTCCCGCCCGATGCCCGCAGCCCCTCCCTCCTCAGCACACGGAGCGGGCAGATGCCAGCAGGACACCGGCTCTCCCCTCTTCCGCTCTCCTCCCGACCGATGCCCGCAGCCCCTCCCTCCTCAGTGCATGGAGCAAGCAGACGCCAGCGGGACACCGGCTCCCCCCTCCTCCGCTCTTCTCCCGCCAGATGCCTGTGGCCCCCTCCCCAGTGCAAGGAGCAGGCCGACACCAGCGGGGGTCCCCGGAGCAGAGAAGAGCCCAGGCAGACCATGCGACAGCCAGGGAAGCTGCAAGAAAGGTACCATATTGCCCACAAAACAATCACACGCTGCACCCTATTCCTACAAATTGAATAATTCTATAAGGATTGATTTTAAGATGCTTTTTACATCAACATACTGACTCCTGATCTGACAGGGAGGGGGAGGGGAGAAGACAGGGGACACAGGAGATCTATCATGCTTTAAAGAAAAAGGTTTTTTTCTTTTTTTTTTCTTTAGGGTAACAACCAGTTTAAGATCATTGTACATACCGTAGTTAAATAAGACACCCCCAAAAATAAGCCCTAGTGTGTTTTAGGTTGCCAAAATTAATATAAGACCCGGGCTTATTTTCGGGGAAACACGGTATAAGTGTTTTAAAGCAATTTATTAATAAAATTCTCTTTTAATACATGAAGTTCCTCCCGTGTTCTCTTTCTGTTTCCCAATATAATGAGATGGTAGCAGATGCCTCTGCCAGCTTCCAAAATGTAAAAAAAAACAATTTTGGCTCAGCATGCCCTTTTGAAGATGAATAACCTATATTTCCGCTGAGGACTAGTAAGACCGGCATGGAAGTACACCCACACATATACAGATCTCCTGTGTAACACAACAATAAGTACACAGAAATACAGAGTAAGAGAGGAATAACTGAGATCACAGAGTCTCATGAGATAACTTGGTGTGGGGGCGAGTAAAGGACTGAATTCCTCTTTACAGTAACAGCTTGTGTCAGCATCACTTCCACAACACTCTGAAGATAGAGAATATAGGCGAGTATGGCTTCCCACGCGTTTCACTCATCCTTCCCAATCTGGAGCAAAAAAGTTAGGCATCACCCTGCATACAGCAAAGCAGGTTACATCCCTCATACTAAGGCTACCTTCACATCTGTAAGAGGGGCCATAAAGTATGTTCTTGGCTTGTTTTTGGTGTGTTGTACACACACGGTTTGCAGGTGTACACCATGTATTTCAATGGAGGGTGCTATTGATGGAAACTGTATCAAAGGTGCAGCTAGCAGTTTGAAAAGTTTATCTCTAGGCCAAAATGTCTTATAAAACTGGCATGTTGGCAACTGATCACCATTATATTCTTTGCACTCTGTTCAGGGCCCATTCATACTAAAGCAATCATTTGGAGCGAATACGTATATATACACACGTGATCGTATATGTGAACCCTTACCTGTTAAAACAACCCATTCAATTTAAAATAGAAATGGAAAGCAAAATATTTTTACAGAGATATATATATATATATAGCAGTACACTAATCTTCCCATTTAACAGCTGTGAAGGGGGAGTGTCAGCACAAGTCTAATCATTGAATGTGCTTCCAGCATAGCCAGAAAACTGACCACAGTGGGATGCATGTGCTCTCATGCATAATGTGGTCAGTTTTAAATAGGAAAGCTGGAGGACTGGCAGGATCAGCAGCTATTACACACAAAAGGAAGCTATACAAAGAGAACAGGATACTTTAACACATGTACATGGGACAACAGGCAAAGATCAGGAATATGAAATGTTAGGGTAACAAACACTTTAATGAATGCTCAATAAAGTGAAATTTCAGGAAAAAATAAAAAAGCAAAACTGTAAAAACAGGCAGACTTAATACAGACGAGGCATGCTCAAATAATCAGTATCGGTCAGAAACGTTCCGATATTACCGATATTGGTCAGTGTGCAGTTTATAGGTATTTATCCCGTTTTAAAAATTTTTGGGAAGCCATTAAAGCGGAGTTCCACCTAAAAATGGAACTTCCGCTTAACCCACTCCTCGCCCCCTTACATGCCACATTTGGCATGTAATTTTTTTTGGGGGGGGGGAGTGGGGGCTTCAGGAGAAGGGGACTTCCTGTCCCACTTCCTCCTTCCGCCGAGGGGCTGGAAAGGCGATGAGCTTAATCGCCTTTTCACAGCCCCTCCCTGTAGGCGAGCGCCTGTCCAATCGGACGGTGCCGCTTCCGCAGTGGGTGCCCGGCCGTGAAGCCGAAAGCTGTCACTGCCGGGTGCCCACACTAAGAATGAAGACGCCGGCCGGCAAGGGGGGGGGCGAGGAGCGGAGCCCCGGCCGGCGCGTCGCTGGAGCCGTGGAGCAGGTAAGTGTCTGTTTATTAAAAGCCAGCAGCTACACGTTTTGTAGCTGCTGACTTTTAATAAACTTAAAAAAAAGGTGGAAAACCCCTTTAAATGTTATTTTTTTTTCAAGCACTTTATTTTCCCCAATTGTTTACTTTTAATGTTTAAATTTTAATAAACATGTTCAGCTTATACCAGATTTGTGTAGAAATTGTCTTTATTTTTCAAAACATTAAATGTACAGAATATCGGCTATCGAAAATCAACCCTGAAAACACGATAAACGGTCGATCCCTACTTCATAACACAACATTTACAAAGTGATGCTATTAATGCACCAAATTTAAAAAGAATTACCTCCAAGTAAGCCTACGCCAAGTTGGTATACAAAGACAGGCAAAATGCTGGTCTTTGTACACAGTGTAGTAGAGCTCAATTATTGCTGCCGTTAGCACCTCCCTGTCACTGGTTGCTAAGGATGCTGATAGCTTCACATCCGACAGCCTCCTAGCAACCAGTGATGCTGCAATGTGTGGCGCCTGATGGGGAAGCTGGGACACCAGTTACCCATCAGGTCTGCTCTATCTATTGGCTGATCCATCTACTGCCGGCTGTCAATAACAAGGGGAGCAGACCTGATGGGGAACTCAGGCTCTGCACTCTTCATGAATTCCCCTATGTCTCTTCTGCATAAAAGTTTTTTACTTGTCTTTCCATGCTGTACACTGAGCTAGCAATGCAAAGAAGAACTCTTTCCCCCCCCCCCCCCCCCCCCCCCCACACACACAGAAGTGACATCATGCCAGCCCAGCCAATTAAAAACAGGCAAAGACTGGTACCTGAAAGACCACCAGCCAAAGATGTCAACAGCTGGCAGGGAGCTCCGGGACACCACAGCAAGGGAATGAAGGCGAGTATTGTTCTGATTTAATAGGTTATATGGCATGCAGTAACATGCGTTGTTTTAAGGCAGCCCATTCATTATAAGCCGACTACTAACAGACAACTACAGATTGAAAAAAATGTGCCTGATGCACTGTGCTGTGCTCTACTGTACAATGTCATGGAGTGCCATTATCAATAAATGCATAGCACAAAGAGCAGGTGCCTTGCCATGAGTTGTGGCAATATACATTAAAGTGTGCATATTAGCATGCGTTGACAAAATGCACAAATGTGAATCAGCCCTTAGAGATTTTCATTAGTGCTGCTGCGCATTCCTCTCCCAATGTCATGCTTTAGACTTCCTTTGATCAGCATTTCCTGTCCTGGGGAACAGAAATCTGTGCTGCACAGTGACCCCTCAATGCGTAGAGTTCTGCAACATCACACAGTTTCCTCCTGGCACCCTGATATGGCAAGATTATCGAACACTTTTGATGACATCTCATGTATTAAATATATATATATATATATATATATATATATATATATATATATATATATATATATAAAATTTTTTTGCTGACTGCAGTTTAGAAGTCAAAAATGAAATATACATAGTAAATGGGGAGAAGGACAATGGATCTCAGAGATGAGCTTCAGTTAATGAATACTGGAATCCAGTTTTGTTTAGAGTGAGGAATGGTTACAACTTCTATCAGATTTTAAATGTGGTCTGTTTTCAGTCCAGGACCCCAAAACTAATATTTTTCTTCTCTCCCTGTTTTCTCTCAGCAACCACACATGGACACGAAATGAACACGGACCCAGAGGGAGGATCTAACCCATCTTCATTCTACTAGATCAGTGGTCTCCAAACTGAGACCGGAGGGCAAATGCTGCCCTTTATCTGGCCCTTGGGGCACTATTCCTCCTAATGATATGGGGGCACTATTCCTCCCAATGGTATGAGGCACTATTCCTCCCAATGGTATGAGGCACTATTCCTCCCAATGGTATGAGGCACTATTCCTCCCAATGGTATGAGGCACTATTCCTCCCAATGGTATGAGGCACTATTCCTCCCAATGGTATGAGGCACTATTCCTCCCAATGGTATGAGGCACTATTCCTCCCAATGGTATGAGGCACTATTCCTCCCAATGGTATGAGGCACTATTGCTCCCAGCTCCCACTGACACCAACAGTGGGGCATAATACCTACCACTGACCCTAATCATAGGGCACTATTCCTACCACTAATATCAATGATGGGGCCTTATTCCTCCCACTGACACGAATGATGGGTCACTATTCCACCCACTGACACAAACAATGGGTCACTATTTCTTCCACCAATACCAATGATGGGGCACCATTCCTTCCACTTCTACCAATGGTGGGGCACTATTCCTCTTCCTCCTGACCACCAACCCTGAGGTTATATTTATTCTCACCAATGCTTGGCCTGAGACATTTACTATCCTAACTAGACAAATCTGCCCCCCCTAAAGTCTGAAAGACATTAAACTTCTCCTTTGTTTGTAAAGTTTGGAGACCCCTGTAAGAGATCATTTGTATGTCAAGCTGCCAAGACAATTTCCTCTCCTCTCCTGTTCTGTTGATAACTATTAGATAGAAAAGAGGTGGCGAGATTGTCCTGGACTTCCAGCGCTGCCCGATACCTGTCAGAGAACAGCTGGTGTAGTTTTCTTTGACTTCCTGTACTGTTTGCCACCTGGCAATGAGATAGGAAGTGAATACAAATGTACTACTTGCCACTCAGGACTGCTCTGCTTTGAAATCCTGACCAGCTTCCCTGGTTAAAAACTTGGCCCCCGGCTCCTCCTGTGCCACACTACTGTCCAGTGAGGCCACCCAGATATAAGCCAACAGCATGCCACAGGAAGTGGAAGGTGGTACAGCCAGATTATCACCAGTGAGAGCTTATCAGACTTCATTACTATTGGGTAGCACAGTGGCTGAGGCCTCTTTCAAACGGCAAGCCCGCTCGGACCTGCCTGTCCGTTTCTCAGACGGATCCGTTCGGGCCACCCATTGACTCCTATGGGGAGACGGATGTCAGCGGAGATGTGTACGCTGACACCCGTCTGCCATCTGGACCGGAAAAATTAGACATATGGCGATACGTTCGCCATCTGTCTGGATTGGCTGAGGTCTGATGAAAAACATACATGCCATCGGTTTTCGTCCAAACTCTCCATTGAAATCAGCGGCGCTATGGCAGGCCCCTCCCCGCTCAGTGAGCAGAGACGGACCCGCCATCCGCCAGCTCAGTGGAGATCAACGGAGAGATCTCCTGCTGAGCGGGTGGACTCCGCTGAGCGGATCTGCCTTGTGTAAATGAGGCCTTAGTGGTAAGCACTTCTGCCTTGCAGCACTCTGGTCCTCAGGATGAATTTTGGGCAGGACACGATCTGCATGGAGTCTGTATGTTCTCTCCGAGCTTATGCGAGTTTCCTCCTACGCTCCGCAGACATTGTGGTAGGTTAATTGGCTCCTATCTAAACTGGCCCTAGGAGGTGTATGTGTGTTTGTGAGATAAAGACCTTCAATTGTAAATTCCTTGAGGGCAGGCACTGATGTGAATGGTTAATATATAAAGTGTTGGTGTTAAACTGTATTATAACTATTATTCAGGATTTATACAGCACCATATAAATACCTTTAATAATAATAATAATAATAATAAATTTCACCTAACAAAACCTATTTACCCAACAAAAAGTGAGTTTTTATTCTTTTATCTTTTAATCTTGACCACAAAACAAAGAAAATACATATAAAAATACATTCCCTTTAAGCTGGAGTGCTAATCCCATTCTACTGCACAGACATAATCACTATATACTAAAAATACACTAAATTTCTCTTTACATTGCCAGAAGCAACCTGACAATAGCACAAAGCTGCCCTTTACAATGCAGTACTGACCCATATTTTACAGGCAGGGGTTGCAAAGCAGGAAACGTGAGTTTCTTGTATTGTATTAATGGGGAACCAGGGGAATCTGCGCTCGTCCCACGCACCCGTTCTCCTAAAGAAAACAAGAAAACCAAAAGATTTTCTACACACAAAGTGAACAGCGAGATACAGACCCTGTTTTGTCAGATCTAGAAACAGGAAGCATTGTGACACACGGAACAATAGAAGCACTTGGAGGAATTGACTAATTGTGCTTGATGACTCTGCAGCGTAAAAAGAAGCACAATGTCAAAATATCCGAGCGCAGCCCGTCCAGGAGAGCTGCTGAGCCAGCCAACAGACCAAGCCCATCACTGGAACTCCCTATTGACAATTTGTTGGGTAAAATAAAAACGAATGACTGACAAGTTCGTCTCCCGTTAAAAAATTTGACAATTCCAAAAAAAACCATAAAATTAAAAGGTGAAAAATATTGCCAAAAAACGAAGCGAAACTTGTATTTTGATAGATTCTAAAAGGATCCATGTATAATTCCATATAAACGATACACAGCCAAAGTAGATCCCCATATAACTAACTAAAAACAGTGCCTTGAAAAGTATTCATACCCCTTAAAATGTCCACATTTTGTCATATTACAACCAAAAACTTAAATGTATTTTATTGGGATTTTATGTGATAGACCAACACAAAGTGGCACATAATTGTGATGTGGAAGGAAGATGATAAATGGTTTTACATTTTTTTTTTACAAATAAATATGTGAAAAGTGTGGTGTGCATTTGTATTCAGTCCCCCTGAGTCAATACTTTGTAGAACCTTCTTTCTCTGCAATTACAGCTGCAAGTCTTTTTGGGGATGTCTCTGTCACTTTGCACATCTTGAGAGGGATATTTTTGCCCATTTTTCTTTGCACAATAGCTCAAGCTCTGTCAGATTGGATGGAGAGCATCTGTGAACAGAAATTTTCAAGTCTTGCCACAGATTCTCAATTGGATTTAGGTCTGGACTGTGACTGGGCAATTCTAACACATAAATATGCTTTGAGCTAAACCAGGGATATGCAATTAGCAGACCTCCAGCTGTTGCAGAACTACAAGTCCAATGAGGCATTGCAAGAATGACAGTTACCAGCATGACTCCCACAGGCAGAGGCATGATGGGACTTGTAGTTTTACAACAGCTGGAGGGCCACCAGTTTGAGACCCTTGATCTAAACCATTCCATTGTAGCTCTGGCTGTATGTTTAGGGTCGCTGTCCTGCTGGAAGGTGAACCTCAGCCCCAGTCTCAAGTCTTTTGCAGACTCTTATGCCGCGTACACACCATCACTTTATGTGATGAAAAAAAACAACGTTTTTAAAAACGTCAATTTAAATGACCGTGTGTGGGGGGAAACATCGTTTTATGTCTTGTGAAAAACGAAAAAAAAAAAATTGAAGCATGCTTCAATTTTATGTGTCGTTTTTCAAAACGTCGTTTTTTTGTGTCACAGAAATTGACCGTGTGTAGCAAAAAACGACGTTTAAAACAACGTTTTTAAACCCGCGCATGCCCAGAAGCTAGTTATGAAGCGAGCTTCAATGGAAAAAAGTGGTGAACGTAACCTCGCTTTGCTAGAGCATTGTGAAAAAACGATGGTGTGTAGGCAACGTCGTTTTTGAAAATTGAAGTTTCAAAAACGTCGTTTTTTACTTCACAGAAAATGCTATGGATTTGCACAGAGCGGCCATGATCCTCCTTTTCTCGCTCCTAATCCCTTCGGGTACCACTCCTAGCAAGCTGCTTGGGGGGGGGGGGGGGGGGGGGGGAGTACTCGTGCAGGCTTTGCCCAGCCCCCCAAATCCCTCGTCATAACGTTTGATTGACAGCAACAGGAGCCAATGTCAATCTACCCTGTGAGAAGGGAGAGAGTGGACAGAGCTGCTGTGCTCGTGCACAGCGCTGGATAGAGAGTGGACTCAGGTAAGTTTAAGGGGGGAACCTAGACACAGAAGGTTCTTTACCTTAACTCTTCCCTACTTTATCCTAAGCTGAAGAAGAAAAAAAAAGGAACACCAAAATCCGAGCTATAGAAAAACGTTGCTAACGTTTATTTTTAGCTAAAGTGGCTACATAACATAAGCAGTGTAATTTTAGAAGTACTGCAACCCATTCTGTGAAAACAAACGCCTTCTTCTTTAGTCTTTTCATGCTTTTAATTGCAAAACGAACGATTGAATCTGAATATTTAAAGTGAAACTCCATGCAAAAGGTAAAAACTTTTCAAATTTCTCATTGGCTTTTTTTTATTCTTTCCTTCTGTTCCAAGTATTACCTGTTGATCCTGCCAGTGGTGGTGCTGCAGACTCTCCTTCTGCATTGGGCTCCAAACTACGGCCTGCTGGGCACTCCTCCAATGTAAGGGGGGCTTTGCTAAGAACTCTAATTTAAGGGGGCTGATGTAAGGGGGGCTTTAATAAGGACTGATTGGTTAAAAAAAATAGGAAATAATTTAAGTTGTTCTAAATCAGTGGTCTCCAAACTATGACCTGTGGGCCAGATGTGGCCTTTTGCTGTCCTTTATCCAGCCCTTGAGGGACCATTCCCTCCACTGACACCAATAATAGAACACCATTCCGCCCACAGACACCAACCGCGGGGCACCATTCCTCCCACTGACACCAACCGCGGGGCACCATTCCTCCCACTGACACCAACCGCGGGGCACCATTCCTCCCACTGACACCAACCGCGGGGCACCATTCCTCCCACTGACACCAACCGCGGGGCACCATTCCTCCCACTGACACCAACCGCGGGGCACCATTCCTCCCACTGACACCAACCGCGGGGCACCATTCCTCCCACTGACACCAACCGCGGGGCACCATTCCTCCCACTGACACCAACCGCGGGGCACCATTCCTCCCACCGACACCAACCGCGGGGCACCATTCCTCCCACCGACACCAACCGCGGGGCACCATTCCTCCCACCGACACCAACCGCGGGGCACCATTCCTCCCACTGACACCAACCGCGGGGCACCATTCCTCCCACTGACACCAACCGCGGGGCACCATTCCTCCCACTGACACCAACCGCGGGGCACCATTCCTCCCACTGACACCAACCGCGGGGCACCATTCCTCCCACCGACACCAACCGCGGGGCACCATTCCTCCCACCGACACCAACCGCGGGGCACCATTCCTCCCACCGACACCAACCGCGGGGCACCATTCCTCCCACCGACACCAACCGCGGGGCACCATTCCTCCCACCGACACCAACCGCGGGGCACCATTCCTCCCACCGACACCAACCACGGGGCACCATTCCTCCCACTGAAACCAACCACGGGGCACCATTCCTCCCACTGAAACCAACCACGGGGCACCATTCCTCCCACTGAAACCAACCACGGGGCACCAGTCCTCCCACTGAAACCAACCACGGGGCACCAGTCCTCCCACTGAAACCAACCACGGGGCACCAGTCCTCCCACTGAAACCAACCACGGGGCACCAGTCCTCCCACTGACACCAACAATGGAGCACCAGTCCTCCCACTGACACCAACAATGGAGCACCAGTCCTCCCACTGACACCAACAATGGAGCACCAGTTCTCCCACTGACACCAACGATGGAGTACCAGTTCTCCCACTGACACCAACGATGGAGTACCAGTCCTCCCACTGACACCAACGATGGAGCACTATTGCTTTCACTAGAACTAATGATGGGGCATTGTTTACTCCTGTCCATGCTGCACAGAGAAACACAATGACATCACGGAGTCTAGGTAGGGTATGTAATTAAAATGGAAAGTTTATATTTAGGAAATTGCATTATTGATGAGAGAAATTAGAAAAGGAAAGGAAGGAGGGGGTTACAAGGGAACAAGGGAAGGGAAAACATAAGCCAAACAAACTTCAGGTTTAAATTTGACCAGGGTCCCTCTTTAAAGAAGAGTGGTCCAATGTCTGTGTAAGATATTTTTCAGATAAAAAAAGAAGTCAATGAAGCCCAGATCTCTGCGATTGTGGGAGTACAATGCTCCTGGCTATTCTGTACCAGTCTGTGGACACAGCATGTAGCTTGTAAGAGATAAGATGCCAACTTCAAAGGCACAATGTGGCCCTCTGTGCCTTTTATTATAGTGCCTTATCATATGACATACTTGGTCTGATTCTATCTACGTTAAAGAGCTTTCCAATGTTCTCAGAAGGTAATATACATGTGTGTATATGGAGCCCTGCTTCCTGTAATGATTAAAGGGCCAATCCACTCAAAACAAATATTTCTGATTTTAGAGAACTAAACCATCGGACGGTTTCTTTTGTCTCCCAAGCACTCTATGGGGGGAGGTTTCTGTGTTTTGCTCTTGTTTTTTATTATTATTTAGTAAGGCATCTTTCTTATTAAAAGGGCTCATGCACACACAGGTATATGATTTACGCCTTGTTCACATGGGCATAATTAAGAGTACACCCTTGCAAGGGTCGCGTTTGCCTGCACAGATGTTCTGGGCATTCCTGTGCAGGCAGGCCCATTCATTTCAATTGGGATGCAGCAGCTGCAAGGACACAGTGCTGGTATATGGCCCTTAGGCTGGGTTCACACATATGCGAATTGAATGCGGCTTTCTGCACCAACTTTTATCTAAAAGGAAATAGATTTTCATCATAGTGGAAATCCCCTTTAATCCACCCTCACAGCTGGCATTGGAATGTCCCGAGTCCAAACCGTCATCTACCACCCACCGGAAAGTATGCGACACGTATTCTGCCCCCAAGGCACACAGCATGGACAGCCCAATGACAGAGCACATTTTCCCATAATGCACCATTTTCAGCTTGTCTTGTGTCTCAGACACGTCATACTTTACTACAGTCACATGGTCAGTTAGATATGTCCCCTATAGGGCTGTAAATTCCCACCACTGACAGGACTACTAGTGTCCCCAGGAGGGAATCTCCCTGACCCTGGAGCAATTCTTCACTTTACTTCCTTTGTATCTCCATAATGGAGGGCAAAGGAAAACCTGCACAATGGTACACTAACAGAAAAAAATGCTCCCTACCTGTTAATATAAAGAAAAACTAAACAGGTTTGGCTATAAACCAGCCTTCCGATAAAAGGGAGGGGCAATTCTGTGTTTTTTTTTTTTTGTGGTCAGCACTTCTTTCTTGTAAGGGCCCTTTCACAGGGGGTGGATCAGTATTGATCCGTCCCGTGAAGCTCTGCTTGCTCAGTGGGGATCGCTCCGTTGATCCCTGCTGAGCCAGCGGATGACAGGGCGGTCCCCGCACACTGTCTTTTCTCTGCTTTCCCCTATGGGGGGAATCGGATGAACACGGACCGCCTGTCCGTGTTCATCCGATCCACAGACGGAAGGAAAAATAGGGTTTTCCTCCGTCTGCAGAATCGGAGGTATGCGGAAGCGGGCGAGATCGCTGACACGCGATCTCATAGGGACCAATGTATGTCCCTTTTTCATCCGCACACGGATGGATGAAAAAGCTGACATACGGTCCGCAGGTGTGAAAGGGGCCTAAGGCACCATTTATCAACATTTTAACCCCAAGGAGATGTCAACACAGTTTTCAGATCTCAGGGAATGCGTGCTAAAATCAGGGGTTATTGAATGTTCCTTACCTTGGTGGTCCATGGAAAGAATGTTCCTTACATTGGTGGTCCAAGGAAAGAATGCCAGTTACATTGGTGGTCAATGGAAAGAATGCCAGTTACATTGGTGATTCTTGATTTTGATCAGAGGTAAGGGGTATTCTTCCCACTGACCATCAAATGTAAGGGACAAATGCTCCCTACATTGGCGGTCAGTGGGAAGAATGCTCCCTACATTGGCAGTCAGTGGGAAGAATGCTCCCTACATTGGCAGTCAGTGGGAAGAATGCTCCCTACATTGGCAGTCAGTGGGAAGAATGCTCCCTACATTGGCAGTCAGTGGGAAGAATGCTCCCTACATTGGCAGTCAGTGGGAAGAATGCTCCCTACATTGGCAGTCAGTGGGAAGAATGCTCCCTACATTGGCAGTCAGTGGGAAGAATGCTCCCTACATTGGCAGTCAGTAGGAAGAATGCTCCCTACATTGGCGATCAGTGGGAAGAATGCTTCTTACATTAGCGATCAGTGGGAAGATAGCTGCTTACATTAGCGATCAGTGGGAAGATAGCTGCTTACATTAGCGATCAGTGGGAAGATAGCTGCTTACATTGGTGGTCAGTGGGAAGAATGTTCCTTACATTAGCGATCAGTGGGAAGAATGCTTTTTACATTGGCAGTCAGTAGAAAGAATGCTCCCTACTATGGCGGTCCGTGGGATGAATGCTTCCTACATTGGCGATCAGTGGGAAGAATGCTCCTTACATTAGCGATCAGTGGGAAGAATGCTTCTTACATTGGTGGTCAGTGGGAAGAATGCTTCTTACATTAGCGATCAGTGGGAAGAATGCTTCTTACATTGGTGGTCAGTGGGAAGAATGCTTTTTACATTAGCGATCAGTGGGAAGAATGCTTCTTACATTGGTGGTAAGTGGGAAGAATGCTTTTTACATTAGCGGTCAGTGGGAAGAATGCTTTTTACATTGGCAGTCAGTAGAAAGAATGCTCCCTACTATGGCGGTCCGTGGGATGAATGCTTCCTACATTGGCGATCAGTGGGAAGAATGCTCCTTACATTGGTGGGCAGTGGGAAGATACCCCTATACATTAGTGGCCAGTGGAAAGAATTCCCTTCATAGTGGTGGTCAGAATGTCACACGTATAGACGGCTAAAAAAAAAAAAGTAATTGGTGTCATGCTGCTGGCTCTGCCAAATGGTGTTCAACCCAGAACTATGCAGGCACCATGAGATGGAAGGTCTGTCAGCCATAGCTCAAGGATTCCCCAGCAACCTCTAGAGGAACTTTGGTTGAGAATGGCTGGTTTACAGAGACATACAGATCTAGTGAGATACATTTACAAATATGTATATGCAATACAATACAAAATGAGAAAGTCTCATTAATGGAAATATAATACAGATCCCCTTCAAACAGAAGTCACAGAGCCTGATTTAATCAAAATGAAGAACGACCCTCAAAAGCGCAGTAAGCTACAGCAACCGAACAGAAGCCATCTTCCACCGATCCAGCTGCTCTGATTTCATGTGAAATCTAATTAGGTCTCTACACACACCGCACTTTGCATTTTCCATATTAAACAAGCCCAACCTTATTAAAGCCAAACCGAGAAAAGGGCACTTGGACAGCAGTTCTGGGATGAGATGAAGAAATGCGTTTCCAAGTCAATCTGTTGGTATCTAACAATGTAATGCCAAGTTCTGTGCAGACGCAGCCATTTTCAGTGATCACCCCTGGTATCCAGGCACAACGATTTAGGACTGGCTAACAGGCTACAAACTTAATGTACAATCTCCGTTACATCTACCGTATGTAGTTGGTTAGACACAAATCAAAGCAGGTCTTCATCCTAAATAAAAACGTATTTTCCTCAGCCTTCTCCCCGTCTCTCTCTCACATTTAAATATTTGCAACGCAACATTTCCATCTTTCTCGCCTAGGCAAAAATTACATTCACCCCCAGGTTTTGCGTGTTTACAGATGTGCTGCAGGGCTTCCGGTTCAAGAAAAGCCTTATGGCTTGCATGCATGCATGAAGATGAAGCTAGTATATCTCAACATTTGGAGTGTCTAAGCATGCGTGGAAAACCTGTGCGCACAGATGTGTCACAGGGCAGAGCCTCTCCGCACATCTGTGCATGCGCCAGACTAAGGCAAGCTTTAGACTGGGTTCACACCTATGTGAATTGGATGCGGTTTATAGCCACTGGCATGTAAAAACTCCCACAGGCTGGTTGTATCCAAGTCGATAGATGGATCAACTTGGGTACAACCAGCCTGCCCATAGATGGAACGAATTTCGTCTGGTCCTGCAGAACCGGCTCGAAAAAGATTCGAGGCAGGCTTAACATGGATGTGGGGAGTTGAGTTTAAAGAGGAACTTTAGTCTCCTTCTGCAATACAAGTTTAGGCAGGCCCTTACATGGCATAATTTGGTAAGTCTACAGGAGATTGTACAGATTCTACAATCAGATTGGTACTTACAGTATATGGCCAGCTTAATAGATACCTATCATAAAAGATGCTATATCTTATTTTTGAAAGTTCCATGACTGTCGTGGTCATTCTGGTTTCACTATTTAGCCAGTTTCTGACCCAGAGGCAGCACATCTGGTCCCTCGTCTGGTCCCTCGATGTCTACCATGTCCATGTCTGTTATGGGTTGGTGATCATGCATGGATTTTATAAATAAGCCAGCATTAACAAATGCAATGCTTCTGTCCTGATACTTTTAAGAGATGAATATGCAGAATGTCATGGCCAACCTCCTTCTGAAAATTCTAGTTGCCTGCCCGTTATGGTGATCCTCTGGCCTCAGTATTTCTTTATCCCTGACATGGAACACCTGATGTGTTTTTATTCCTGCATGTCAGTCCCGATTTCGGGGGCGATTTCAGAGACATATGTGCGGGTGTCTGCACAGATGTCAATGGAAATCGCACCCCCGAAATCACCAAAAGTAGTACAGGAACAACTTTTGGAAATTGGTGTGGCGCGGCAAATGCGGCGTCGCACCGATTCTAACGCTGCCATTGCCACTGATTTGGCATGCGATTTGACATGTCAAATCGCATCAATGTGAGACAGTGCTAAAAGGGATTCTATTTTGGAGTAAGGAAAAGGGTTAAAAGCCCCTGTGTGTTTTTTTTTTTTTTACCTTTCATTAGGGAGACTTGCCTTCACTTCCTGTCTTGAAGACACAACAGAAAGTGAGTGGACATCTCTCCACAGTGAGGGAAATACCCTCTTAGACAGTTGTCTCTATTCATGTATGGGTGGCAACTCAACTCAATTTTATGATTTACCCCTCACTTTCGAAATGATTTATATTAAAGAAAGTGAGGGGTTAATTTACTAAAAACTGGAGAGTGCAAAATCTTTCACATGGGCCAGATCTGCTTCTGCTCAGCAGAGGAGCTAGATGACAGGTCTGTGCCGGCTCTGCTTATGCAGAGCAGACACTGACACAGCCCGCTTTGCTCTATAGACAGCTAGATGTAAACAGACCAGCAGTTCTTTCTGTTAAAAAAAAAACAGACCAGCAGTCCATTTAAACCTTACTGCCCTCTGATCCAATCTGGGCAGATCCCCTTCCAATTTTAATTTCTTTTTGCTAGACTGGATCGGACCCAGATGTAGCTGGATGTGAATGGACTCAAGTTCGTTGACATCCAGCGCTGTATAGAGGAGAATGAAGGGCCCGATCGGACCTCTCATGTGAAAGGGGCCTAAGACCTTTTTTTTTCTGTCTATAACCAATCAAGGAATCCCTTTAATTTCTGTCCCTGAAACACAGCAGGACAAGATAGAAGATCTCACTAAAGCAAGGGGATAACAGATATATTCCCACTGGTATTCCCTTCACCTCCTGTTTTCTATTACTTTCTGTACTGGAAGCAGTGGTCACCAGGCTCCATAGTGAGGTTGAATCTGCCCAGCGGGGACAGAGACAGCAGTGAAAATCTGATAAGGATTTTAAGGCGAGCCAAACAGGTATAGATTTCTGCGCGTGGCTGCGGGAAATCACAGCGATTTCCCCACCCGCTGTGAAAACGCACTGCTCTGTGGAAATATGTGGGGCTGCCATTCATTCTGAACAGCACCCCCCATGCTTGTAAAATCGCAGTGCATGTGCGGCAACCATTCCATGCGGGCTGTGTTTTTTAAAAGGTGCATGCACTTTTTTTCTTTTGCAGAAACGCAGGCACGGTAGCCAGTTCATTTGAATGGGCTGCTGTGCCCAAGCAAACGTGGCACGCAAAATTTGCAGATATGTGAACTTAGGGTTACAGACTCCTCCATTCACACTAAGCCTAGGTTCACATATGTGTGATGTGGAAACCAGCAGGATTACCCCGACGGCAGTTCACACTGCCCTATGCGAACCACTGCAGGTGTCAATACATTTTTAATGGACACCCCCAGATCGGTTCACAGATCGCAGTGCAAACTGTGAACTTGCACATGAATCAGATCGCATAGGTGGGAACACCCATGCGATCCGATGCTAGTACAGGGGAAAAAAAAGTCCCTGCACTATTTTCGTGCGAATCCAATGCGAGTTCAGCCATAAAACTGTATGGCTGAACTCGCACCGCACAGACATTACATGTGATCAGCACCTGCGGTGCGGGTGCGAATCACATGCGAGGTCTGAGAACGCACATATGTGAACCTAGGCTAAATGTTATGGATGAAAGGATCTCCCCTGCCGGACATTGTATTCAGACAACCACAGTGTCCGCAGCGATTGAATACCCAAACAGTGACTGCATCAGACTGGATGCAATTACTGTTTGGATGCCAATTTTCTACCCAGTTCCTTCATGAAAAGTCGCTTGAAAAAGTGACTTTTGTCAAACCAGACAGTGCCAAAAGGGCCATTATCTAAACATATTTTGGCCAATTCAACAGGAATCCATTGAAATGTGAGCAATGTATCTAAGACTTAAACCTATGAAAAATTAAGAAACAAAAGGTTGGCTTCACATACACCTTAAGTATCAGATATGCAAGTTTCCATCTCCTCACCTGCGTCTGAAGAAGCGGAGCCCGCTGAAGGTCTTGACGCTGTGTCTCCGGGCGATGACAGATCGGTCAGGTTCGGGGGCCTGTTCTGAGGCGCTGGAGGCCGCCGAGCTGGTGTTGGCAAGTTCCGATTCGCCGTCCATCCCCTGTCACCTGCCCCCTTATATCCAGGCAGCCCGGGGCTTCCTCAAGCCATCTTCCCAAAGGAAAGGACCCACAGCTCAGTCTTCCCTCTGCGCTCTGCATATACCACTGGAGGTGCGAACAAGATACACAAGACTGCAAACATTGCAAACCTTATGCAAACATCACCGGCAATATATTCAAACCATAAACTAATCTGCACACCCACAGAGGATCCTACCAAGACGACAAACACTTTACAAAGAGCATGTCCTGAACTCACATGGCGGAGTGATCCTACATACACGTGTACACCTACCAACTTTTCTCTGTTAGCAAATAAAGAGCTCAGACACGTAACAGTCAGAGCCTTCTACATCATTCAACTGGATACTATCAATTGATTGCCAAAACGCATGTGATCGCGCTAATGAAAGACGCTCAAATTATTGATGCTAGGCACCTCAGACCTCCACCTGGCTATTATTGCTTTTAGGAAGCTGAAATGATTAAATTTGCAATACCTACCGACCACAATGATTATTCTATGTGAGCCAACTTCTGAAAAGACCAATACCACCGACCACAAATGTGATCTACCTAATGAAAGACTGCCAAATATCTCATTTTTGAGGCTGCTTAAATTACAATTATTGCTTTTAGGAAAATTGAAACAATTTAATTTGCAACACTTACCGACCACAACGACTTCGCTATACGAGCCAACCTCCGAAAGACCGACGTCTCGCAAACCGTTGATACCAGGTACTGTGTGATCTAACTAAAAAAAAAAAAAAAAAAAGACCACCAAATCTCCAATTTTTGGTGCCAGGTACCTCTGGTCACTCTCAGACCTCCGCTCGGCTAGGATGCTTAGAGTATTGCTTTCTGGAAATCAAAACAACTTTTTTTTGCAACCGCCACCGACGGCAATGCGATCCAAAATCCGACAGATCTGAAATTTTCTATAGCAGACGCCTCTGCTCACCCACAGACAGGTTGCCAAGCAAAATACTATTTTTTTGGGGGGGGGGGTAACACAGAATAGAAGCTAGCTGTACGATTTCACACCCTCCAATCGCACAATCGATAACCGTACAAAACACAGCAGCAGCAGCGATCGCACCCACAGATCTCACCAGCCTACACGCTCCGAAAGCCACAGTGACAGCTCTGGCAGAGGATCCATGAGCCCCAGGGATCAGATCTGAGGACAGACTTTCACCTGTTGCAGATCACACAGCCAGCTTACTCCTGTCTGGGTCCAGCAGTCATCAGGCAAGGCCAGCACACAATGACAGGCACAAATACAATGCTTAGAAAGCCCAGTGATTGCAGCCTTTCCTTCCTGCCAGCCATACATACACATTTCCTGCCATAGACTGTCACTTCCCAGCTCACAATAACATGACTCTTCCCCACCAGGAAGTGTGTGCAGGCACTGTGTCCCCTGCCAGGACCCCGCACATAGGTGGCCACAGCAGTGCCTGCTCCCAGGGAGGCACAGAGAGGGTCAGGGGGAGACACCTGTTGACAGTTTGTGGCACTGCACTCAGCTCAGAATGACTAGATGTAAAAAATACAAATAAAAATAAAAACATTTCTGTAGCGTAGTCTTTTTTTCACAGTGCAGTGACGTTTTTGCAAAGAAAAAGAATGATGAATATGAATTAACGTAATTTATTTTTTGCATATCCATCTTTAGTTCAGTTTACGGCTTCTTTCCCACTGCTCAATTAAAAAGATGCATTAACCACTTAAGACCCGGACCTTCAGGCAGCTAAAGGACCTGGCCAGTTTTTGCGATTCGGCACTGCATCGCTTTAACTGACAATTGCGCGGTCGTGCGACGTGGCTCCCAAACAAAATTGGCGTCCTTTTTTTCCCACAAATAGAGCTTTCTTTTGGTGGTATTTGATCACCTCTGCGGTTTTAATTTTTTGCGCTATAAACAAAAATAGAGCGACAATTTTGAAAAAAATGCAATATTTTTTACTTTTTTCTATAATAAATATTCCCCAAAAATATCGAAAAAAAAATTATCTAATTATCTATCTATTGATACGCCGCGTAAATTCAAAGCTGCGCCGGCGTATCTTTTTTCTGTATTCAGAAAGCAAGATACGCCAAAATTAGGCTAAGATCCGACTGGCGTAAGTCTCTTACGTCGTCGTATCTTAGTTGCATATTTACGCTGGCCGCTAGGTGGCGCATCCGTCGTTTTCAGTGTAGAATATGCAAATGAGCTCGATACGCCGATTCAGAAACGTACGTGCGCCCGGCGGATTTTTTACGTCGTTTGCGTAAGGCTTTTTCCGGCGTAACATTGCTCCTGCTATATGAGGCATAGCCAATGTTAAGTGAGGACGTCGTTCCCGCGTCGATTTTTGAAAATTTTACCTCCTTTGCGTAAGTCGTTCGCGAATAGGGTTTTGCGTAAATTACGTTCACGTCGAAAGCATTGACTATTTGCGACGTGATTAGGAGCATGCGCACTGGGATACGTTGACAGACAGCGAATGCGCCGTTCGTGAGAAACGTCATTTACGTGGGGTCATGTTTTATTTACATAAAACACGCCTACCTCTTGACAATTTGAATTTGGCGCGCTTACGCCGGCAGATTTACGCTACACCGCCGCAACTTACGGAGCGAGTGCTTTGTAAATACTGCACTTGCCTCTGTAAATTGCGGCAGCGTAAATAACATACGCTACGCCCGCACAAACTTACGTGCCCCTACCTGAATCTAGCCCAAAGTGTATTTTGTGGACATTGGAATTCTTCAGATTCTCTTCTATTACCATGGACAGCGAGTAGATAGAGGTAACATGCCGCCCGAAATACTCCTTCGGGGGTTAGTGCTACAACAGTATAAAGCTCCAGTGGGTTTGAACCTATGTCTGAATGGCTCAGCTCATCCCTAGTCATAGGTGACAACAATATGAGGCTGCATTCACACCTGAGCAGAGCGATTTTCAGGCGTTTTTACTTGAGTTTTGCAAGCTTAATTGAGCATGTTAGAAGCGTATTACAAGAATTTGACATGTGAATTTGGGGCTCATTTACACTTGCTTCAAAAAGTCTTTTCTGTACTACTTTTTATGAATTCAGCAGATGTCTCTGAAATCGCGGCCAAAATCGGGACTGACAAGCGAGAGTAAAATCGTGCGAGTTCAGCTGTACTCGAAAGGCTTCATTCCCGCAGCCCAGTGTGAACATGGGCTCAGGGTCAATTTAGACAGGAGCCAATTACCTACCAGCATGTCTTTCAAGTGTGGGGAAAAACCCAGGCAGGGACAGGAAAATATGCAAATTCCAGGCAGGTAGTGTCATGATTGGGATTCAAACCAACAATCCTTGTGCTAGACAGACGTGCCAACCATTTAGCCACAAATGCCATTTTGCTTGTGGAGTGTCTTCGAGCTTCAGGCTGGGTTCACATGTGAATTGGATGTGGAATTCGCATGACAGGAGATTGTGACCTCTCTATAGAGCTGGTTCACATATCTCCGTTGCGGCTGTGCAGCGGCTTGCACAGAAATGCTGTGCGTCTTTGGCTCCGTTTCCGGGCTGAATTCAGGCAAAAATTCAGCCCTGAAATGGAGAACAGGGATGCACCGGACCCCTACTGTGAGTCTCCTCCATCGGAGGTGTTAACCCAGCCTCAAGCTGCAAAATGGGGCCTATGTTCCCGTGCAAACTGGGCATATATCCCAGGTGCATGGGGCCCTAGCATTTTGTCTGTTTACTTCCGTTCCGTTTATGTTATTTTTAGGCAAGAAATAATTTTTTTATTGATACTATTGTCACCTACCACTGATTTCTTTGGACACTGTGGCCCGGATTCAGATAGAGATACGACGGCGTATCTCCTGATACGCCGTCGTATCTCTGAGTTCCGACGGCCGGATCTATGCGGCTGATTCATAGAATCAGGTTCCACATAGATCTCCCTAAGATCCGACAGGTGTAAGTGACTTACACCGTCGGATCTTAGGCTGTAATCTCCCGCTGGCCTCTAGGTGGCGTTTCGTTTTTTGTACGCGACGAATATGCAAATGAGGAGTTCCGCCGATTCAGAAACGAACGCCCGTCCGCCGCTTTTTTTTTAAGTCGCTTGCGTTCAACTTTTCCAGGGTATAGTTACCCCTGCTATGTGAGGGGTATCCTATGTTAAGTATGGCCGTCGTTCCCGCGCCGAGTTTTGAATTTTTACGTCGTTTGCGTAAGTCGATTCAGAATACGGCCGGACTCAAGTTACGCTCACGCCGAAACCAATGACATCCTAGCGACGTCATTTGGAGCAATGCGCGCTGGGAAAAATCGCGGACTGCGCATGCGCTGTTGGATCGGCGCGGGGACGCGCCTGATTTAAATTGTAGACGCCCCCTAGCTGCGGAATTTGAATTCCGCTGGGGGATTTACGATACGCCGCCGCAAGTTTTGAGGTAAGTGCTTTCTGAATACAGCACTAGCCTCAAAAACTCGCGCCGGCGGATCGTAAATCAGATAGATTACGCGGATCTAAAGATCCGCTAATCTATCTGAATCTACCCCTGGGTGTTTATCTCTGGCGGCTCTGGTGCTTAGCTGCAGGCAGCGGGCACAGGGGCCGGCAGTCTGTCAAAAGCCACGAGAGGCTGACAGCTGCTGTGGCTCAACGTTGTATGTAGCTGTATGTGCGTTTAGGGCAGTGGGTGCCCAGGGAAGAATGCCCAGAATACAGACTTCTTGGGTTCTGACCATTCATCCCTAGACACACACTGATCTAAGTTTAGGTACCACTAGGTGTACTGCCCAACCCAGTCCAGGTGCAGCAGCGCTCAGCCTCTCATAGAGTTTTATAGGCTGGGTGGAGCATCTGTGCCCTCAACCCGCAGCTAAACCTCGGAGCCCCATGTACCAGAGATAAATTCCCAGTGTGCTTGGGGCCAAAGAAACTACTCATAGGTGACAAAAGTATGGATTAAAAAAAAAGGTTTCTGGCCTTAAAGCAGTTATAACCATAAGAGATGTAAATGGAGAACATCTGTTTTATGTCCGCAAAGGATAGTTCACATTTAGACCCCTTTCCCACTGGTGCCGCCCATAACGTCGGCGGTAAAATAGCTGTAAAACCCTGCTATTTTACCGTTGGATTTGCAACGCATTTCGGCCGCTAGCGGAGCACTTTTAACCCCCGCTAGCGGCCGAAAAAGGGTTAAAACTGCCTGCAACGTGCCGCTATAGCAGCGTATTGAAGGCGGTACGGTGGCGCTGCCCATTAAATTCAATGGGCAGGAGCCCTTTTAAGAGCGGTGAGTTCACTGCTCCTAATGCGCTCCAAAGAAGCTGCTGGCAGGACTTTTTCTGACGGCCTGCCAGTGCACCACTCCAGTGTGAAAGCCTTGGGCTTTCACACTGGAATGAATAGAGCAGCTGTTTAAGGGCGGATTGCAGGCGCTATTTTTAACGCTATAGCGCCTGCAAAATGCCCTTAGTGTGAAAGGGGTTTTACCACAAAACTGCCTATGCAGATAAGAGGCATCTGTAGATAAAAACAAACTGTGCAGCTCTGACTAAAGTTGAATATAGCCCTTGCTATATGTGTAGGCCATTTACATACCTTATGAAGTCTGACTGGAAATTTCCCAGGACGTTGCCAAGTACTCCCAGGACATTGCTAAATGAGGCCTAGTCATCATTGCTCACCTCCACCATCACAGGAGTGAGCTCTCAAATGCTGAGCTCAAAGTTACTGCATCCAGGGAGAGAAAGAGCATGTGAGGGGGTCTGAATCAGAGAAAGAGCTCACTCCTGTGATGGTGGAGGTGAGCAGTGATGACTAGGCCTCTCTTATCAACGTCTTGAGAGTACTTAGCAATGGCCTGAGAGTATTTCAGTCAGGCTTCATAAGGTATATAAATGGCCTACACCTATAGCAAGGTGTATATCCATCTTTAGTCAGAGCTGCACAGTTTGTTTTAATCTACAAACATCCCTTTCCTGTAAAAGTGAACTATCCTTTTAAACTGACTTGGATTTAAAGGGTTAGTTCACCTTTACCAACAAAAGTAAATCCATCCCTCGCATGCGTCGTAATGATTCGACGCATGCGTGGAAGTCCTTATATCACAAGGGGCGCCTGTAGATAAAAACAAACTGTGCCTCTTTGAACAAATTTAAATAATACCCTTGCTATAGGTGTAGCCTGTTTATGTACCTCACGGGCCAAAAATTCAGAGATGTCATCGATCCTTCCTGCCTTGTTGCTAGGACGTTGCTAAGACACTTCAAGCTGATTTATATCCCCTCACATGCATTTTGTCTGTTGTCACACACAGCTGCTCCAGTTATGATAAATTCCCCCCACTGGCCCACCGACATACATTGTGGTTCAGGCTGGATCCAAAACTGGCTGCCCATGTGAAAGGACACCTCATATACACCGACTTAATAAGACACTGACATCTACGCAGGACCTTGCTGGCGGTAAGACCCTGAGTAAAAAAAACGCATGCAATGGTTCAAGCGCTTCTGTTTCCATGCACTTAGACGCATAAACATCCATAACCATTTCATTCACATCTGTAATATTCTAGGGCCAGATTCTCAAAAGAGTTACGACGGTGTATCTCAGGAAACACCGTCGTATCTCTGTTTTTGGCCCCGGGTATCTATACAAGTGATTCCTAGAATCATTTTCGCATAGATACGGCCAAGATCCGACAGGTGTAAGTCACTTACACCGTCGGATCTTAGATGTAATTCGACGCTGGCCGCTAGGTGGCGTTTACGTTCAGTTCTCATTTGACTATGCAAATGAGCCTGATACGCCGATTCCCGAACGAATTTGCGTTGCGTAGTCGTCGTTTACGTCAGTGTAAGGTTACCCCTGCTATATGAGGGGTAACCTTACGCCAGTCCGCCGTATGCCATGTTAAGTATGGCGTCGGGTCAGCGTCGTCTTTTTCAGCGTAAGGTTACCCCTGCTATATGAGGGGTAACCTTACGCCAGTCCGCCGTATGCAATGTTAAGTATGGCGTCGGGTCAGCGTCGTCTTTTTCCGTCGGTTACGTCGTCTTACGTCGCGAATACGACTTTACGTCAATGACGCTCACGTCGGCGTCATTGACGTTTTCCGTCGTGAGCTGGAGCATGCGCACTGGGCTCTTTTTCTGCATGCGCAGTTCGATCGGCGCGGGGGCGCGCTTAATTTGAATACAAGCCGCCCCCTTTGAATTAAGTGGCCATACGCCGGGCCATTTACACTACGCCGCCGCAAATTACGGAGAAAGTGCTTGGAGAATACGGCACTTGCTCCTGTAAGTTGCGGTGGCGTGGTGTAAATGGCTTACACTACGCCAACGCCGATTCTTTGAGAATCTGGCCTCTAGTATTTAATCCTAGAATGCTCTGTCTGCGTGTATTGGGCCTTTTGGGCACAGGTGCAGGGCGATTGCTCTCGCCACAGCTCTGTTTACAATCTGGTGCGCATATATGTTAAGACCCACCCTCCGAGAGGTCGCATATATGCGTACCATCAGTGTGAAGGGGTTAAATACAGTTAAGGCTAAGTTCACATTGGCATTAAATCCATGCGTATGAGAGGCGTTAAAAACGCCCATCAAAGGCCTATGCAAATGATGCAATTGACAGCACACACTGCTGTTCACACTATCAAATCAAGTAGTGTTATGCACACGATCAGAATTTTCGATGAAAAAAGTCAGACGGATATTCCGACCGTGTGTGCACCATCTGAGTTTTTCCTTCGGAAATTCCGACGACTTAGAAAGAGAACATGTCCTCTTTTTTCCGATGAAATTCCATTAGTCTGTATGGAACTCCGACAGAGAAAAAAACACACATGCTCAGAATCAAGTCGACGCATGCTCGGAATCATTGAACTTAATCTTTCTCGGCTCGTCGTAGCGTTGTACGTCACCTCGTTCTTGACGGTCGGAATTTGGTGTGACAGTGTGTATGCAAGACAGCTTGAACGGAATTCCGTCTGAAAAGTCCGTCGGAGTTTATCCCGACAGAAATTCCGATCATGTGTACAAGGCATTAGACTGGCCATACACCTATAGATTATCTGCAGATTTTCTATGGTCAGATGGAAAAAGTGGAACAGATTCCTCCATCTACGCTAAACTGTGTGGATGGAAGAATCTCCCACTTTTTCCCATCTAACTTAAGAAAATCTGCAGTTAATCTATAGGTGTATGGCCAGCCTTAGTGTCGCATTGCTTTAAAACTGAAGCCTCATGTTGCGTCAGGAGGCTTTTTCTTTCTTTCAACGCCTCCCATTCAAGTCTATGGTAGAGCATCGCAAACACTCTGGCAGGCTGTTGCGGTGTGGTTGCAATGCGTTAGAATTAGTTTATTTTCTGTTATGGAATAGGCGATTGAGCGGTTTTAATGCGCCTTACCGCTCATTCAACGCTTCAAAACTGTCCATATGGTGTTTGGGGAGCATTTTTAACTTGACATTAACGCTTGTAAAACGCCAGTCTAACACCCATACTAAAGCTTATTAACACGAGTCTAAGGCCGGGTACTCACGACCAAACATGTATGGTGAAAGCGGTCCGTCGGACCGTTTTCACCATACATGTCTGCCAGAGGGCTTCTGTACGATGGTTGTACACACCATCGTACAGAAGTCCGCGCGTAAACAATACGCGGGGCGTGTCCGCGGTGTCGCCGCGTCGATGACGCGGTGTCGCCGCGACAATGACGCAGCGACGTGGGCGGCCCGCCTTTAAAATGCTTCCACGCATGCGTCGAAGTCATTCGACGCATGCGAGGGACGGCGGGCGCCTGGACATGTACGGTAGGTCTGTACTGACGACCGTACATGTCCGAGCGGGCAGGATTCCAGCGGACTGTTTTAAAACAAGTCCAGGAATATTTGTCCGCTGGGAAAAGGCCCGGCGGGCAAATGTTTGCTGGAATTCGGCCCGCTCGCGCCCACACACGACCAAACATGTCTGCTGAAACTGGCCTGCGGACCAGTTTCAGCAGACATGTTTGGTCGTGAGTACGGGGCCTAACGCTAGAAATGTAGTGTGAACAAGCCCTTAAAGTGGAGGTTCACCCTCAAAAAAAATTCTGACATCACACGGAGTCGTGCCATCCTACCGACAGAATGCCGGTGGTTTTTTTTTTTTCTCAGCACATACCTCTTAATCCCGATTTTCACCTCACGGCAATCCCGCGACTAGCGCGACAACAAGCGTTTGCTACGGGCGTTTTGTCGCTTTAATCAATAGAACATTTCACCCAGGCAGAAGATAAAAAAAATCTACCAACATAGCAACAAGTGATAAAAAGATGATCATTTTTCCTATTGGCTAAAATAAAAAACGTCGAAGTACAAAAACGTCGGACGACGCTGTATGCAAACGCACAAATAAGCATGAATACGCGCCACAAAACGCCGGGAAAAACGACCGAACGACCTACGCTCAGGTGTGAATGCAGCCTAACACTTCTATCATGTTTTGTACTTCAGGTGACACAAGCTGTATGTTGTTGCTAGGAAGATTTACCACAGATGCTGAGCACTGGATTGGTGACAAATCTTTTGGGGGGAAACATCCAGCCAATGAGTAACCTCTTACTTGTATATCCTTCTTTGTCACTGGGCGGAGTCAGCATTTACCTCAGGTCTGTCAGCTGGACTCACCTCTGGATGATGTTCAGCCTCCATTTTGGAAACAACTAATTCCTCTGGAGGAAGGACTGGCTCAGCCATTTTATTGTTTCATTTTTCACTGGTGACGGCTGCCTTATCACTTCCATCTGTGAGCCCTGTGAATATATTTTGCCTCTCATTCCTGAAGTTCCAGGGCTACCCTGTATACTGCGTATTAGCCCATCTGAGGTCACTCAGGGAGTCTTCATCTACCTGTAGACAGACATGACCTGCGGCCGGAGCAACATCAGGACCGCCATCTGTATCCTGGGAGGAATGAAGCATTACGGTACAGCGTGGTCAAGATGTCTACCTTACAGCGGCACCTCATTCTCCAAAGGACCACCAGGCAGATGAAGATGGTAATGAGAATGGACCAGTTGTACCTGAGCATCACATCACCACTGGGACCGGGTGGCCATTAGGACTTGTCGAGGACCAGCACGGGAGTAGTTTCATCATGTCGGCCGAAAGAAGAGGAGCTACCATGCAAGAATACGCAGGCCGGGAAGGTCCTACTCTTCTCCAGACACCCACCACTGTTCCTGCCACTGTCAGCCAGGTAGGTGGCGGGTCTGAAGCTGCTACTGTGGCTTCTTCAGCCTTTCTAATTAGACCGTCATCATCATGATCATCATAGGCGTGCGCATCAGGTGTGCCTGGGCACACCCTAATCACCCTACACAGTGCCAATTTCCCTTTCTTCCTGGCACCCCCCACTCCCCGCCCTGCAGTGCTGCCAGCTTCTCTCCCACTGACTGCTGTGGGGGATGTTTCAGGATGGATGATTGAATATATACAATTAGTGATTTGTACCAGTCACTCCTGTGTTCATTCTTAAAGTGGAAGTAAACCCACCTATCATTTTCAGCCAAGGAAGCTGCCATCTTGGCCTCTGTTTAATCTTCAACTGCCATGATGCTGCACATGTGATCAGTTATGACACCAGCCATTGGATGGTGTGACAGTTTGGTTGAGAGCACAGCCAATGAGACAGTTAGCATTTCCGGCATGCCGGGAATGTAACTGTCTTTGGAAACTATTAAATCATTGGGTTTACTTCCGCTTTAACTGAAGCATAGTGAACTATTGTGAATGAACAGGAAGCTTCTCAGCACAGAGCACTTCCCATTCGTTCACTACCCAGTGCAGCTGAGGTTGCAGAGAAAGGGAATGGGGAGACTCTGTTCTCAGTCCCTTTCCCTCTGTTTAGACCCTTGATATTTCACCAAAGACCCCCTACAAGGCTCCTAAAAAATAAAAAAGAATAATAATATTGTAAAAAATAATGAAACAAAATTGTAAAAACATTTTTTTTTAAATAAAAACTAGTGACACCATCCACTGCCTTACTGACACCAATCTCTGCTCTGCTGACACTGTGCACTGCTCTGCTGATATACATGCATGTGTGTTTGTGCTCTGGGGTGCAAACCCTAATGGGATAGGCTGTGCACACCAATGATCATCATGACAGGCTGGGGGTGAGTACAGGCTCTGAGGGCCAGGAGTGTACACAGACTTCACTCTGTCCCGTCTGTACTGTCTTCCTCTGTTTCAGTATCTTCCCTGATAAGTGTTCCCTGTCAGCTTTAGCCACCCCTTCCAGCTCAGTTCACACTGGTGCGATGCGGGAACCACAGCGATTCCTGTGCAGGTTCCCGTATCGAATCTGAGTCGCAGGCAGTTCACACTGCTCTCTGCGAACCGCTGAGGGTGTCCATAGAAAGTTAATGACACCCCCAAATCGGTTTGCAGAGCGTAGAGCAAACTGTGGAATCGTATGGCATCAGATTGCATGGATCTGAACCAGCGCCGTGCCAAGGTCATCTAGTGCCCAGGGCAAACATGCCAAATTGTTTCCACAAAAATCCCCTGGCCCCCAAAAAATTGCGCCTTAATCTGCATGCTTAGCTCATATCCTCTCATTCCATATATGCTACCAACACAATTTCTCCTCTGAGTACAAATACTATCCCCCCCTCCCCACTCCAAATCTCCCCACCAAGCACAAATTCCCCCTCCCAAACCCCCACCCTAGCACAAATCCCCCCCCCCCCCAAAAAAGAAAATGTGTTCTCCTAGCACAGATCCCCCGATCATCCCAACTAGCACAAATTCCCCTCCCCAAAACTTTTCCCCTCTTAGCACAAATCCCCCCTGCCACCATATTACCTTTTCTTGCACAGACCCCCTCCCCCCCCAAATCCCCCATCCTAGCACAAATCCTATTTTTCCATCTCTCCTCTCAACACAATTCCCCCCCCAAATCACCATTTCTAGCACACTTCCCCAAGTTTCCCCACCTAGAACAATTCTTACCTTCTGCTGCCCCTTCCCAACACAATCCTCTCCCCCAATCTCCTTGTGGTGCCCCCCGATCCTCACATGATTCCACAGTGCCCAGGGCAGCCATCCCTCCTGCCCACCCCTTGTCCAGGCCCTGCTTGCACAGACCCCCCCCCCAAACCCCCCATCCAAGCACAAATTCTCTTTACCATCTCTCCTCTAAACACAATCCCCCCCCCCCCCCCCAAATCACCATTTCTAGCACACTTCCCCAAGTTTCCCCACCTAGAACAATTCTTACCTTCTGCTGCCCCTCCCCCCAAATCCCCTTCCCAACACAATCCTCTCCCCCAATCTTCTTGTGGTGCCCCCCGATCCTCACATGATTTCACAGTGCCCAGGGCAGCCACCCCTCCTGCCCACCCCTTGTCCAGGCCCTGCTTGCACAGACCCCCCCGCCCCCCAAATCCCCCATCCTAGCACAAATCCTCTTTTCCCATCTCTCCTCTCAACACAATTCCCCCCCCCCCCAAATCCCCTTCCCAACACAATCCTCTCCCCCAATCTCCTTGTGGTGCCCCCCGATCCTCACATGATTCCACAGTGCCCAGGCCAGCCACCCCTCCTGCCCACCCCTTGTCCAGGCCCTGCTTGCACAGACCCCCCCGCCCCCCCAAATCCCCCATTCTAGCACAAATCCTCTTTTCCCATCTCTCCTCTCATCACAACCCCCCCCCCCCCCCCCCCCCAAATCACCATTTCTAGCACACTTCCCCAAGTTTCCCCTCCTAGAACAATTCTTACCTTCTCCTGCCCCTCCTCCCAAATTCCCCCTCCCAACACAATCCTCTCCCCCCAATCTCCTTGTGGTGCCCCCCGATCCTCACACGATTCCACAGTGCCCAGGGCAGCCACACCTTGTCCCAGCCCTGGTCTGAACACCCATGCGATCCGATTCCAGTGCAAACCATAAAAAAGGGTCCTGAACCACTTTGGCGCGAATGCGATGTGGTTTCAGCCATACAAACTGTATAGCTGAATTCGCATCGCACAGACATTGTATGTGATGTGCACAGGAATGCGTTGCGAATCACATGCGATGTTTGCAATCGCATAAGTGTGAACCAACCCAGCCTCCTAGTACATTCATTTGTATTTCACCTGACACACATCTGACCTGTGCTATGTCTTCATTGTGTCTCCATTAGCTGCAGGTATAGCGGGCACTGTGCTACAAGGGCCAATTCACACTATATACGGGCGCATGGTAAAACCGCATGGTAAAATGTATGTCACCGCAGGGACACACAGGAAACAATTGGGCCAGATTCTCAAACGCGTTACGACGGCGCAAAGCCATTTGCGCCGTCGTAAGTCCTAATCTGGCCCGACCTATCTATGCTACTGATTCTTAGAATCAGTTACGCATAGATATCCCTTAGATCTGACAAGCGTAAGGCTCTTACGATGTCAGATCTTAAATGCAATTTCTTTTCCCGCCGCTAGGTGTCGCCTCGTCGTTTTCCCCGTCGCTTATGTAAATTAGCAATTTACGACGATTCCCGAACGTACGCGCGGACGACGCAGAGAATTTACGACGTTTACGTAAGCGTAAACTTGCCCCTGCTAATATGAGGGGCAAGTTTACGTAGATCCGTCGTATGCCATGTTAAGTATGGCGTCGGGTCAGCGTCGGCTTTTTCAGTCGTTTACGTCGTTTTCGTAAGTCGTCCGCGAATATGACTTTACGTCAATGACGCTCACGTCGGCGTCATTGACGTTTTCCGTCGTGAACTGGGGCATGCGCACTGGGCGATTTTTCCGCCCGGCGAATGCGCAGTTCAAACGGCGCGGGGGCGCACTTAATTTAAATACAAGCCGCCCCCTTTGAATTACGCGGCCTTACGCCGGGCCAATTACACTACGCCGACGCAAATTACGGAGCAAGTGCTTGGAGAATACGGCACTTTCTCCAGTAAGTTGCGGCGGCGTAGTGTAAATGGCTTACGCTACGCCGCCGCAGATTCTACAAGAATCTGGCCCAATTGTTTCCTATGTGTCCCATTCACACTGCAACACAGCCTAGCGCTGTAGTAAAATGCAGACATGCTGCATTTTTTTGCAGCACACCAGCCTGAATCGCACTGCAATGTTGCAGTGAATGAAGTGAACGTTTTGTACACAAATAAAGCTTGTACAAAACAAAACAAAAAGAAGGGAGCCATGTTATGTGCAGAATCGTGCACCACACTGCCCCCTAACGCAGCTGGCAATGTATTGCAGTGTGAATTGGCCCTAATGGTTAATACTCCTGTCCAGTATACAGTATGTGAAGTCTCAAGGCTTTCATTGTTATTTACAGAAATTATTGTTAAGGGATAATAAAGGGTCAATTCACTAGGAGATAAATACGCACACATGTTTGATTTAAAATAACTCATGCGATTTATCTCAAAAGTAGTCTATGAACTAAAAAAACATTTACCGGTATTTACCAAATTAAATATTTTTTGTGATATTTAGAACCTAAAGTGATTCTAAAGTTTGTCATTTAAAAAAATAGCAACAAACATGTTCTACGTACCTGATCTGTGTAATGGTTTTGCACAGAGCATCCCCGATCCTCTTGTTTTTGGGTCCCCCACCGCCAGTCCTGGCTCCTTCCCCCTGCCTCTTGCTATGGAGGCACTCGAGCAGGCTCACTCCTGAGCCGTGCTCCTGTGAATGGACATTGTCACCGCACGGCACGACCCCCACTCTCACTCTCCATTGGCTCACTGGTTGTGATTGAGCCAATGAGGAGAGTGAGACCCTGGCTCTTTGGCACATCGCTGGATTGAGATGGAGTTCGGGTAAGTATAGGGAGGGGGAGGGAGTGTGTTCTCGGGGGAACTGCATCAAGAAGTTTTTTTTTCCTTAAAATGTTACTAAACCCAAGACCCTGCATACACTATACAGTATCTGGTCTGGTCACAGTACACAGAACATGGAAATGCAATTATTTTAGTAAATAAGTAAATAGTAAATATAAACTGCTAAATACCTTTTCTCATCACAATAATATAGCCATCTTGTGACTTATATCAGTGCCTGGTTAAAGCTTGTAAGAGGAGTTTTCATTCTTTTCTGACTGACCTATGACACTGCAGGACCCCTAATCCTCTGTCTGGCTAGTGCTGATTGGCCCTGTGCTAATCACATGCACTCTCCCAAGGAAAAAAAAAAATCTCTCTAGCAATACACACCAAACTGAGCATGTGTGCATGTCCCCTAGCCTGTTTTATCAGCAGATAGATTAGGGACTGTGGAAGAAAGGGAGAATGTGTGCATAGAGAATCAAACAGCCTTTATACACAATGCAGAGGATTAGCACCTTAGGTTCCAGTGAGTATAACAAGCACACTCTAATGCATTAAGGTAAAAAGAAAAAAAAATCTGCTTTTAGGAACACTTTAAAGCGGGAGTTCACCCATTTCTAAAAAATTTCCCCTTTTCCCCTTAGATTCCTGCTCGTTTGGTCTAGGGGAATCGGCTATTTGTATTAAAATATGATCCGTACTTACCCGTTTTCGAGATGCATCTTCTTCCGTCGCTTCCGGGTATGGGTCTTCGGGAGCGGGCGTTCCTTCTTGATTGACAGTCTTCCGAGAGGCTTCCGACGGTCGCATCCATCGCGTCACTCGTAGCCGAAAGAAGCCTCACGTCGGTGCGGCTCTATACTGCGCCTGCGCACCGACGTTCGGCTTCTTTCGGAAAATCGTGACGCGATGGATGCGACCATCGGAAGCCTCTCGGAAGACTGTCAATCAAGAAGGAACGCCCATTCCCGCAGCCCATACCCGGAAGCGGCGAAGAGGATGCATCTCGTAAACGGGTAAGTACTGCACATATTTTAAAACAACTAGCCGATTCCCCTAGTAAAAACGAGCAGGAATCTAAGGGGGAAAAGTGCCCTCTAAGGGTGAACCACCGCTTTAAATTTATCTTTGTTTTTGGCAATTATATATATTTTTTTCATGCTAAAACTACACTATAGGAAGATAGTTGTAAATAAATGCACACATAAATATTATGAATGTGTGAAAACTTTCTGGCATGCTTTCATTCACAGAATGATCTCCTTCTGGTGAAATGTTAAAATTTACTGTATTTTGATACCTGAGCTCAGGGCCAAACATTTCCACATACACATGATACATTGTATACTAATTTACTGGCCAGTGCAAAGATCCCCTCATTTTGTACTTAGCTACAATACCGTTATAAATAACGAATGTGTGTGTTTTTTAGGCCCCTTTCAGACTGGCCGATTCCACCAGTGGATCTGCTCAGCAGGGGATCTCTCCCCTGATCCCTGCTGAGCAGGTGGACGATAGGTCTGTGTCCACTCCACTGTCCACCCACTATGCTCTATGGGCTGACGAATGGACCGTCTATCCGTTTCCATCTGACTGTTGTTGGATCCGTTCCCCCGGATCCCTATCTGTCTGTTTTTAGTGGATCGAATGTTTCGGCGGGTGTCAGCAGACATATGTCCGCCTACATCCGCCGCTCCATAGAGCGCAATGGATTGTTTTTCCATTATGACAGCGCTGAAAGCTGAAAATTGGCCTGGGCAGGGAGAGGTGAAAGTGCCCGGTACTGAAGTAGTTAAAGAAGTGAATGTAAAGGTAAAATAACAAACATGATTATACTTACCTGTTCTGTGCAATGGAATTGCACACTGTGGCCACGAACCACCTCTTTTCGGGTCCCCTGCTGACTGTCTTGGCCCCGCCCCCGCAACTCATCCCTGGCTTTGATTGACAGCACTGGGAGCCAATGGCTCCTGGTGCCCCAGCAAAGCTAATGAGAAGTGAGGGGAGACCAGAGCTGCAGATTAGGGCCCATTGGGGGTGATGGGGGATGCTGACACCTAAGACATTTTGTACCTTAATGCAGGGAAGGTAATAATTGTTTGGGCTTTACACCCACTTTAAATGGGTATATGCACTGTACACTGAAAAGGTACTCCATGCTGATGCATAGGTACTCCATGCTGATGCATATCACAACATGGAGCCTGAGGTGTATAATAAAGTTCTTGTAATTCTAAATTTTTTCCATTCCATTCATCTTAACAGCACTTTGCTTGCTTTGAAAAACACATATAAGCACATTTTCAATGCTGTACTTATTAATGTTCGCTGCTTTATACATTGAGCCCTATGTTACACTTAAAGCGGAGGTCCACCCTAAAAAAAAAAAAAAAAGCCAAAAATGCTACAAAAAATTTGAAAAAAAAATATATATATATATATATATATATATTATTTTTTTATACTTACCAGAAGTGGCTGTTACTAGGCAGAACTCCTAATCTGCCACTTCCTTGTCCACGGTGGTTTTCTTTCTTCTCCTCGTCGCGCTGCCCCCTGGGAAATGGGGAGCGGTGTCTTCTGGGACCTTGTGTGTGTCCCAGGAGACATCCGCCCATTCACATAGTGCAGCGCGGTTTGCGCATGCGCAGTAGGGAATCGGACAGGGAAGCCTGCAGCACTTCACTTCCTGATTCCCTCACCGAGGATGGCGGCGGGGCAGCCGAGACCCGAGCGGTTGCTCGGCTTCGGCTGCCGACATCGCGGGCACCCTGGACAGGTAAGTGTTCTTACCTAGGAAAGCTAATACAGAACAAAGCCATGTTTTCAATAAACAAAATTGCACAATTTTAATGTACAGTAAGTCTTAGCATTCAGATTTTTAAAACCCCGTTTCTGACAGGTTGACTTTAGGACGCTTTTCAACCTGGGGCGCCTTTCAGGTGTTTTAGCACTAAAAAATAGTGCCTGTAAAGTGCCTAAAAAAGCACCTCTCCTGCTTTCACACCGGGGCGGTGTGCTTGCAGGATGGGAAAACAAGTCCTGCAAGCAGCATTTTTGGAGCGGTGCGGGAGCGGTGTATTCACCACTCCTAAACCATCCCTGCCATTGAAATCAATGGGCAGCGCTGCCGAAGTGGACTGCAAAGCGCTTTGGCAGTGGCGCTTTGCGGGCGCGTTTAACCCTTTATTCGGTCGCTAGTGGGGATTAAAAGCACCCTGCTAGCGGCCGAAAAGCATGGCTATAATACCCCGCCCCAGTGTGAGAGTAGCCTTTTGCCTCGTACACACCTTGCCCGGCCAAACTCACATCGGAGTTCCAATGGAATTCCATCCGAGTAAAAGAGAACATGTTCTCCATCTAAACTCTGATGGAATTCCTCGGAATATCCAATGAAAAAACTCAGATGGGGCATACACAGGATCGGAAATTCCGATCGTGTGTAAGGGGCATAACAGTCAGTGTTATTATGCTGCGTTGTGGTCATACACCCGCATTCGGGGCTGTGCACCCACATGGATGCCACGTCCTATGTCCCAATTGACAGTAATGGGACTGCCTGTATGGGGATGCAGGGAACAGCTGTACATCCCCATGCTGGTAAACACACGCAGCTCTCTACGGGCGTACAGTTATGTACGCCACGTGTGAACGAGGCCTTCATTGCAAAAAAAATAATATTTTTTTGATCTGTCAGATAACATCATCTATTTCATATTACAGTTTAATTTTAATCGATGAAGTGGATATTTAAAGGGGTGTTCCAGCCTTTTTTTAAGTTTATTAAAAGTCAGCAGCTACAAAAAGTGTAGCTGCTGGCTTTTAATAAACAGACACTTACCTGCTCCACGGTTCCAGCGACGCGCCGGCCGGGGCTCCGCTCCTCGCCCCCCCTCGGCGTCTTCATTCCTAGTGTGGGCACCCGGCAGTGACAGCTTTCGGCTTCACGGCCGGGCACCCACTGCGCATGCGCGAGCGGCACTGCGCATGCACGAGCGGAGCGGCGCCGTCCGATTGGACAGGCGCTCGCCTACAGGGAGGGGCTGCAATAAGGCGATTAAGCTAATCGCCTTACCAGCCCCTCGGCGGAAGGAGGAAGTGGGACAGGAAGTCCCACTCCTCCTGACCCCCCCACTACCCCCCCAAAAAAATTACATGCCAAATGTGGCATGTAAGGGGGGAAGGAGTGGATTAAGCGGAAGTTCCATTTTTAGGTGGAACTCCGCTTTAAACCTTATGTTACATTTTTGTCTGTAAACAATGGAGACTTGTATTATCCTATACACATAAAAACACCATTCAGTTCAACAAAAAAATTAAACTGTAAAAGCTTTCATTCTACCAATCCAGAGCTTTTTTGAACAAAGGCAAAAAACTGACATTTCGTTATAAGGTCACAAGCAGATTAAAAAGCTGTATTGCGAAATGCGATGTCTGCTAAAGATAGCTCATTGCATGAAACGCATATAGACACCTATCGGTGGAAGAGAATGTCTTGTTCCAACTGAGTAATAAATTATCATAAATACACACTAATGCAGAATTCTGTTAAAGTACAACTATAGGCAATACTTAAAATTTTGTGTTATAACCACTGTCAGATTTTTTTTTTTTTTTTTCACCATCTGTGTCCCATTGTGAAGATTTCCTTTCACTGCCTGTCCCATAGCCAAACAGAAGTCAGAGGAAATCCCTGCAAATTAGTAGAATCCCTTGGGGATCCCCCATGTCACCAGAACTAGTGTCCCCATTGGAAGATTTCCCCTCTCTTACTTTTCTGGGGACAACCCAAAATGTGGTATTTTCTTTTACTTTCTCTTTTTAAAGATAATGGAGGGTGTGAATCTCCCTAATACGGCCACCGACCACAATAAAAACTGCCAGGGGTTCTAATCCCCCACCCCCCACACACACACTCTCTATCCAAAACTAAAAAAAAAAGTTTTGCCTTTAGTTATACTTTAACCCCTTGGTACCCTTTAAGGCAGGGGTGACCAACCAGTGGCCTGGGAACCACATGTGGCCTGCGGAGCCCTCTGATGTGGCCCGTGACCTCCTGCTCTGGGATGGAATAGAATAAAATAGGTCAGTTTATTACTAAAATCGCAGGGATATATGGACATATATGTTCTGCAGTGGTTACTGGGCTGCTTTAAAACTGACCCACTGATGCAGAGCAGTGCACCTGCGGGTTACCTGCACTGAGCCATAGACTTCTGTTAATACCTGCGAGTTTGGTGAGTTTTCTGAAAGTGCACCAAACATGCAGAATATAATAGAAGTCTATTGCAAAGTGCAGGAAAGCCAAAAGGTACACCTCGTTGCAGGTAAACTGCAGCGCATCAGTGTGAAAGAAGCCTTGGGCCCCTTTCACTCGGTCAGTTCGACCCAATTGGACCCTCCATTCACCTTGAAGAAGTGGCAGATATAAACCAACTTGTGTCCTTCCTCCAATTTGATCCACTAAAAAAAAACAAGGGGGGAGTATAGTGTGTCCGTATCCACTCTGCATATGCAGAGCAGACACAGACCTGCCATCCGCTTGCTCTGCTCATTGTGGCCCGCGACCGGTTACCAAGTCGCTTAACCACTTGACCACTGAGCACTTAAACCCCCTTCCTAACCAGATACATTTTCAGCTTTCGGTGCTCTCACAATTACTCAGTCATACAACATTGTACACATATGAAATTTTTGTCCTTTTTTTCACACAAATAGAGCTTTCTTTTGGTGGTATTTGATCACCTCTGGGTTTTTTGATTTTTGGCGCTATAAAAGAAAAAGACTGAAAATTCTGTAAAAAAAAAAAAAATCGAATTTCTGTCACATTAGCAGGTTATTTCTCACACACAGCATATGCATACCACAGGTTACACCCCAAAACACATTTTGCTATTCCTCCCGAGTATGGCGATACCACATGTGTGAGACTTTTACACAGCGTGGCCACATACAGAGGCCCAACATGCAGGGAGCACCATCAGGCGTTCTGGAGCACCCAGACCAATTCTGACATTTCTCTCCCACATGTAAAAATCATCATTTATTTGCTAGAAAATTACATAGAATCCCAAAACATTATATATGCTTTTTTAGCATTGACCCTAGAAAATTCAATGGCGGTCTTTGCAACTTTTTATCGCGCACAGTATTTTCGCAACAATTTTTTGAACGCGTGTTTAGAAAAATGAAAAAACAGTAAAGATAGCCCAATGTTTTTGCATAATATGAAAGATGAAGTTACGGCGAGTACATAGATACCAAACATGTCATCCTTCAAAATTGCACACGCTCGTGGAATGGCGCCAAAATTCACTACTTAAAAATCCCCATAGGCGACGCTTTAATTATTTTTATTGGTTACATGTTTTTAGTTACAGAGGGGATCTATGGCCAAAATTATTGCTCTCACTCTAACGTTCGCAGCGTTACCTCACATGTGTAGCTTGAACACCGTTTTCATATGGCGGTGGAAATTACGTATGCGTTCGCTTCTGCATGCGAGCACACGGAGACAGGGGCACTTTAAAAAAAGAAAAAAAATCCTGTATTGTTCATTTCACTTTATTTATTTTAGTTTGACACTTTTTTCCCCAAAAATAAATGTTTTGATCACTTTTATTCCTATTATAAGGAATGTAAACATCCCTTGTAATAGGAATATGGCATGACAGGTCCTCTTTACAGTGAGATGTGAGGTCAATAAGACCCCACATCTCACCTCTAGGCTGGGAAGACTGAAAAAAAATAAAAAAATTATCCTGGCTTCGATCGTAGTGGTGAGTCGGTAGAAGCACTGGAGGGTGGGACGGACGTATTGCGGAGTATTGCAGAGTATTGGGGTATTGCAGGGTATTGCAGAGTATTGGGGAATTGCAGAGTATTGCGCAGGGTATTGCAGAGTATTGCGCAGGGTATTGCAGAGTATTGCGCAGGGTATTGCAGAGTATTGCGCAGAGTATTGCGCAGAGTATTGCAGAGTATTGTGCAGGGAATTGCAGAGTATTGCGCAGGTAATTGCAGAGTATTGCACAGGGAATTGCAGGGTACTGCAGAGTATTGCGCAGGGTATTGTAGAGTAATGGGCAGGGATCGATGGCTGGATCAGTGACTGGATCCAGCCCTCAGTGCTGCAGCTGCCTCCGCTCTCCACCCTCTCCTCTCACACTGTACCGATCGGTACAGAGAGGGGAGGGAGGAACCAGCGTCATCACATGACAACGGTTTGCTTACAAGTGATCGCTCCGTCATTTGATGGAGCGATCACGTGGTAAACGGCCGCTATCAGCAGCAATTTACCGCGATCCGTGATGCGCCGGGTCTTCCAGGGGGCGCGCGGGAGCAAGATTCTGGGAGGACGTCCTCCCAGAACAACTCGACCGCGCTGTAGATGTGTTTTGTCTATAGCGCGGTCGGAAAGAGGTTAAGTGGCCCTCACACTTCAAAAGGTTGGGCACCCCTGCTTTAAGGGGTTTTATATGTCAGAAGGGAGGGCGTGGTTTCTAATCATGTGACCGTTGTGATTGGCTGCGGTCACATGATCAGATACCCTGCCCTGCCTTCTCACATAATCGGAAAGCTCCCGATCGCTAGTATGCATCAGGAACTTTCCAGCAACGTGGAGCAAGCTGGGAGCACGCTCTCAGTGCAGTAAATTGTCTTAACCGGGCTGCATTTATGGGGCCGCAAGGCATTAAGGCCCACCCGGCGGGCGACTACATATATGCGTTCAATCGGCGTCTAGGGGTTAAGCATTATGTTCATCTATACAGTGTTTCCTCCAAAATAAGACCTACCATGAAAATAAGACCTAGAGTTTTTTCCCATGAGGGCTGCAATATAAGCCCTACCCTGAAAATAAGCCCTAGTTTAAAATGCTTGTAAAATCCTATAATCCACTCTATTACAGTAGTATATAATGTACAATGTGTGTGTTTCTGTAATATAATTGCGGAGAAGAGAGGTCTGGCGGGTCACAGAAGTGCAGAGCGGCGCTAAAATGAAGGTATTTGGCACAATTATATTACAGAAACACACACATTGTACATTATATACTACTGTAATAGAGTGGATTATAGGATTTTACAAGCATTTTAACTGGGGATTCCTGTCAGGCAGGGAGGGAGAGGGGGAGAGAAGACAGCACATTATATGGTAAAACCTTCCCCCGAAAATAAGCCCTACTGTGTCTTTTGTTGCCAAAATTAATATAAGACCCGGGCTTATTTTCAGGGGAAACACGGTACACTACATATACCATAATCATAATCTAGTTGAAAAACAACAATCCGTATATGAAAAACCAGACTGATTATAGGGTCCCATGCCTTTAACCTACCTGTCCCCATAAATGTCCATACTCCACCTATGTCCTCTATGCTGTGTACCTGGAAAACACTGATTCCCTAAGGCTATATTAATCCATCTAGAATAGTTTTAACTGTGTCTACTGAAACATGTTGACCTGTTCCTGAAGCCGTGTGTCCTAAATACTGCTATATACCTACAAACCCGGACTGTTCATGAGGTTCCCATGCCTCTCTAACCTACCTGTTCCCATACATGTCCATGTTCCATCCATGTCTTCTATGCTGTGTGGATTCCTTTGTTGTCGGAAAATTTGAGAACCAGCTCTCAAGTTTTTGTTGTCGGAAATTCCGACAGCAAATGTCTGATGGAGCATACACACGGTCGGAATTTCCGATAACAAGCTCCCATCGAATCGAACATTTGTTGTCAGAAATTCTGACCGTGTGAGTTTTTTAAATTTTTTTTGTAATGCACTGAGTTTAGAAATCGTTTGAGGCATTATGCAACAGGTAATGGATGATTACATACAGTATATTCCATAGCACTTGTTTGTAAACGGTACTTCTTCTTATCATGTTTGAACTTTATATTTCTGTTTACAGTGAAATATCATAAAATATATTATGTCAAGGCTCATATGCATATTGCACTTTATACCTTTGAATGAGATATGATATCATTTATCAGGGTAAGGTTCATGTTTCTTATTGTGGTTCAAGGTAATATAAAGTGGAACAGATTCATCAAGTATGCACTGAAATTGATTTATTTATTAATTATTCTAGTTATTTATGCATTTATTCATAATTTGCCCTTTATAGGGCGCTGCACTTTATATATAGAATTGTCATAATCGTTGGGTGTTTTAGGTAGGAAGCAGCTATGGAATTATTTAATTATTCATTTATCTATTTATATGCCGCAGAGCGCAGGTGTATATATTACCGGTAATTTACTGTATTTTGGCAATTAGTGATTCTTCTCAAAACACCTTTTTCAGATTCAATTAACTAAAAACCACCTCTGAAAACAAAATTTTACCCAAATTTTTCATGTATTTTATAAAACAAGGACAACCCAAGAGGCTTCAATGTTAGTCAAGAAAGGGCCTTCATGCAACACTGGGACCCCAAAGCAGACAACTGTTGCAAATAACGCTCTAGTCCTGATTATTTACTAACCTTTGATCATTCTCGGGTAGAATTTGTGGCACATCCCAGGAGTGTCTCTTCCACATGGGAACTCTTTTCTTTCTTCCCCTCAATAACTGATTGGTATGGTCCACCATCAAAGCCTTCAGAACCTCAGTGATGCACAGCAATGTCTCCCCATGTAACTGGCCTGTTGAGAACTACCGTCAATCCCTTAAATCTCACTTCTGAAATCTAGTTTCACTCTGGCCTTCCACCGCAGATAACCTAAACCACATCTTGTTTGTGCTATTCGTATACATCTCACTTCTGTCTCTACCACCTAGTTTTGCAGTGTTCTAACTTCTAAAGTGGTTGAAGGTTTATTTCTTCCTCCGAGTCGGTTCCTCCAGTTAGCACTGTGATGTAGCTCTTTTGAAACCACTTTTTGCCAGTTTTGTGTTTTGTTACAGCTATATCCTTCTTGGGGCCCACCCTCCTGATTGCTCTGTCCTGTTTCCCTTTTTCTTCACAGCTGTGCCCTCTACTCCTTGCAACATCAAACCTTTTCCTCTCCGCTCGCGTCCATCCTCTTTGCGGCTCTGTCTTCTTTTCCTTGTTGCTCTATCTTTTCCTCCATGCAGCGCCGTCCACTTCACTTTGCCCTTTGCTGGCTGCCCTGGGGCCGAAGCATGTGTCTTCCCCCACTCTGCTCACGACTCGCTTTTCTTGTACAAATGGTATTTTTGTAGATCCTTCCTGTTTTTATATACTTCCTTCTTGAATTTGTCTTGTTTCTGACTGTTGCTCCTCCAGTGCACAGGGTGATGCAAAGAGAGAGATAGGAGGCTTGCAGGATGACAGGATGTTGGTGTCATAACTGAATTCAGCACCGGGACAAGGAGACAGCAAACGCTGAAGTGTAAACCTTAAAGTGACACTAAACTCTTGTTGAAAAAATATATATATTCAAGTATGTAATATATTTAAGTATGTATGTTAAACTAAAAAAACTTCTACTGCTCTCGGCCACTTCCAAATCTCAAAATGAATTTTTTGCTGTTGTGATCTGACTTCCTGTGAGAGGGTGGCTTCATTCATTCTCCATGGTCCCCACTGTATGTAGGAACATAGCCGCCCTTTGTTGTTTGCCTCTAAGGTGGACTAAGGAGTATAGAATTTGTAGTATGTATAGAGAAGTGTACATAATTTCTACTAACGTACACTGCTTGTCCCAAACTAATGGAAGTGAGGAAGGGTGGGGTGGGGGGGAGAGGTTCAGGAGCTCACGGAGGATGCTACAAGGAAGCCAAAAAACACATTAACAAACAATTCCATGAAAAATAGGTAACCTGACCATTACGTAGCAGATGTGTATGGAATTTATTTGGAGAATAAGGTCACTTTATAGCACTATTAAACCATCAAATGTAATATATTGCAAATTAGGTGTGATGGCTGCATTTGTTTTTATTTTTTAGACTTTTTTTTTACATAAAGGGGTTGTAAAGGAAATATTTTTTTCCCTAAATAGCTTCCTTTACCTTAGTGCAGTCCTCCTTCACTTACCTCATCCTTCGATTTTGCTTTTAAATGTCCTTATTTCTTCTGAGAAATCCTCACTTCCTGTTCTTCTGTCTGTAACTCCATAAAGTAATGCAAGGCTTTCCCCCTGGTGTGGAGAAAGCCTCTTGAGGGGGGAGGGGGCGAGCAGGCAAGTCAGGACACTCTCTACTTTGCAGATAGAGAAAGGAGCTGTGTGTCAGTGGGCGTCCTGACACTCCTGCTCGCCCCCTCCCCCCTCAAGAGGCTTTCTACACACCAGGGAGAAAGTGGCGCATTACTGTGTGTAGTTACAGACAGAAGAACAGGAAGTGAGGATTTCTCAGAAGAAATAAGGACATTTAAAAGAAAAATCGAAGGATGAGGTAAGTGAAGGAGGACTGCACTAAGGTAAAGGAAGCTACTTAGGGGGAAAAAATGTACCTTTACAACCCCTTTAAGGCTACTTTCACACTGAGGCACTTTTTAGGCACTATTTAGGCGCTGTAAAGTGCCTCTCCTGTCACTCCAGTGTGAAAGCCCGAGCATCATCTTTAAGGCACTTCAGGGGCGATGCGCCCCTGCCCATTAAAATCAATGGGCAGCCCCAGCAAATCACCACCCTAGCCGCACTTTGTGGGCCCTTTTAACCCTTTTTTTCGGCTGATAGCGGCCGAAAAGCACTGCTAAAATGGCAGTAAATCGGCTTAAAGCATCCCCACAGCATGATGCTGCCACCACCATGTTTCACAGTGGGGATAGTATGTCTCGGGTGATGTGCGGTGTTAGTTTTCAACCACACATAGCATTTTGCTTTTAGGCTAAAAGGTAAAATTTTGGTCTCATCTGACCAGAGCAATTTCTTCCACATGTTTGCTGTGTCCCCTACATGGCTTCTCACAAACTGAAATGGGACCTCTTATGGCTTTCTTTCAACAATGGCTTTCTTCTTACCACTCCATTAAGGTCAGATTTGTGGAGAGCACGACTAATAGTTGTCCTGTGGACAGATTCTCTCACCTGAGCTGTGGATCTCTGCAGCTCCTCCAGAGTTATCATGGGCCTCTTGGCTGCTTCTCTGATTAATACTCTGCTTGCCCGGCCTCTCAGTTTAGGTGGACGGCCATGTCTTGGTAGGTTTGCAGGTGTGCCATACTCTTTCCATTTTCGGATTATGTATTGAACAGAGCTCCGTGAGATGTTGAAAGCTTGGGAGATTTCTTTTTATAACCTAACCCTGCTTTAACCACTTCCATACCAGGCACTTACGCACCTTCCTGCCCAAGCCAATTTTCAGCTTTCAGCGCTGTCGCAATTTGAATGACAATTGCGCGGTCATGCTACACTGTACCTAAACTATTTTTTTTATAATTTTGTTCCCACAAATAGAGCTTTCTTTTGGTGGTATTTGATCACCTCTGCGTTTTTATTTTTTGCGCAACAACTAAAAAAAGACCAAAAATTTAGAAACAAATTAATTTTTTATTTTTTTCTGTAATTTTTTTTTTTGTAAATAAGTAAGTTTTCTTATTCAATTACGGGCACTGATATGGTGGCACTGATGGGCACCGATGAGGTGGCACTGATGGGCACCGATGAGGCGGCACTGATGGGCACCGATGAGGCGGCACTGATAGGCGGCGCTGGTATGCGGCACGGATAGGCACTCATAGGCGGCACTGATGGGCACTCATAGGCGGCACTGATGGGCACTCATGGGCGGCACTGATGGGTACTTATGGGTGGCACAGATGGGCACTAGGTGGGCACTGGGCATGGATGGGCACTGAGAGGTGGCACTGATGGACAATGAGGGGTGGCACTGATGGACAATGAGGGGTGGCATTGATGGTATTGCTGGGCACCACTTATTTATTTACACATTTTTGACAGTGCCCATGTTGCCAGTCAGTGCCCATTTGTGGGCACTGATTGGCATCTATTGTAATTTTTTTTTTACATGTGGATGGTCATGGGGGATGTACCTGGCCATCCACATGTTTCCCCCTTCCCTGGTGGTCCTGGTGGCTTCCCTGGTGGTCCAGTGTGGGCATTCGAGGGGGTGGCTGCGCTGATAAACAATCAGTGCGAACCCCCCCTGTCAGGAGAGCTGCCGATCGGCTCTCCTCTACTCGCGTCTGTCAGACGCGAGTGAGGAAGAGCCGATCAACGGCTCTTCCTGTTTACATCGTGATCAGCCGTGATTGGACACGGCTGATCACGTGGTAAAGAGCCTCCGCCGGAGGCTCTTTACCAAGATCGGAGATGCAGGGTGTCAGACTGACACCCCGCATCACTGATCGCCGCGCTGTGCGCCCCCAGGGGCGCGCGCCGGCATGTTATCCTGCAGGACGTCAATAGACGTCCAGTCAGGATTTCAGAACCACTTTCAGCAGCTGCAGTATTTGTAGCTGCTGGCTTTTAATTTTTTTTTTTTTTAGGCGGACCTCCGCTTTAAAGTGGAGGTTCACCCTATAAAAAATTTCTAACACTGCATCCAGCCCAGTTGTGCATAGAAATTGACACTGACTTTTTTTTTCTTCCGTAGATAGCGTTTAGCCGTGGAATTCACCGCGGCTTCCGGGTAGGGAATCCCGTGGGAGTGGGCGTTCCTATCGACATGCCAATCGCGCCGTCGTTTAGCATGTCAATCAATTGGCATGTCGATAGGAACGCCCACTCCCGCAGGATTCCCTACACGGAAGCCGCGGTGAATTCCACGGCTAAACGCTATCTACGGAAGAAAAAAAAAGTCAGTGTCAATTTCTATGCACAACTGGGCTGGATGCAGTGTTAGAAATTTTTTATAGGGTGAACCTCCACTTTAAAGCGGAGGTCCGCCAAAAAAAAAAAAAAATTAAAAGCCAGCAGCTACAAATACTGCAGCTGCTGATTTTTAATAAATGGACACTTACCTGTCCAGGGTGCCCGCAATGTCGGCAGCCGAAGCCGATCAATCGATCGGCTCTTCGCTGCCCCCGCTGCCACCCTCGTTAGGGAATCAGGGAGTAAAGCGTTGCGGCTTCAGTTCCCTACTGCGCATGCGTGAGTCGTGCTGCGCGTCCTCACTGGTGCCTTCTGGGATGTCTTCTGGGACCTGTGTGTTTCCCAGAAGACATCGAGGGGGGGAAGTGACGTGACGTAGATTCTGCGGGGGTCTTTGCCCGGACGTGGGTGCAAATACATGTATTATACAGGTATCTGCACCCCCCTCCCATCTAAAAGGTGCCAAATGTGACACCGGAGGGGGAGAGGGTTCTGAAAAGCGGAGGTTCCATTTTTGTGTGGACCTCCGCTTTAAATCCTCTAGTATTCCTTGTCACATATCCTCCTCTTGCAGCTACTGCAAAGTTATTACTGAATTAAATCTGTGCCTGCTTCCTCTGACTAATAAGATTGGACTTATTGAGTTATTCATCGATCATAAGAAATAAAAACCAAACACCAACCACTAGTAGAGCTTTTACTGTACACTTACCAGCATTCTTCTTCTTTTTTCTTTCTCTAGAACATACATGAGCACAGATCACCAAAAATTTGTTATGTTAGCTAAGCCTAGCTGGGATTTTGATATCTTCACAAGGGCTCCTCCAGCTTCCTCTGCCCCAAGTGTGGAGCCTCTGCACAGAAGTCTCATCCTGCAGGACTGGACCCAAGAGCTCTGCACTCTGCTGGCTACTTATGGGCTCTCCCTCAAATTTCTGGGCACACCTCCATCAGGATTCTTTGGAGTTCCATAAATATTCAGTCTGCCTGTTCTGCTCTCCTTCCTACTCTGCTTCCAGAACACTCTAGAAGACAAGGGGGAGTAGCAGAACCGCAGCCTGCGAAACACTGAACAGTCCTAAGCAATCAACCCCTGCTCCACCGATTACAGAGGAACTAAGCTAAATTTACTTAGCAGCCTACTGAAAACTAAGAGGGTGCTACACCTTCTCACTAAGGAGAACTTGGGCCAACTTAGAATGCATTCTGACCTTGTCTCTTTGTTGGATAAATCCTGCCACTGTCTTATTGCCAACTTTGCCACCATCCTCAAAATTCCACCTGATAACAATCATTTTTTTTGCATAGATCAATGAACAATCTGCTCCAGTGTAGCCTTCAAACATATGAGAAAAAACAAAGTACCCAGTTCCTTTACAGAAAGCCTCCTCTGGAGCCTTTTTTCTCTTCATTAATTGGGTACACAATGTGCTCTTTTTCCCCCGTTGATATTTAAATGACAAGTCAGCCACACAGCTTTGAGAGTTTATATTTAGCTGCCTGATAAACATAATTCATTAGCACGATCCCTTTGAGAGCAAGAAGGAAGAAATTCGACTGATTAGTGGCAGGTAGAAATTCAGGCTTGGAGGAAGTAGGTAGGAATAGCTGCTGGGGAATTGATAAAAGGGAACTGGCAAGAAAAAGGAGAGCGAAGGGCAGCTTGACAAGAAACACTTGAATTTCGAGACTTGAGAAACACAACTTTTGTGTACAGTCCCTCAAGGTCTTAAAGTGAAAATGTAACCAGGTTACTCATCGCAAAGTAACAGAGTTGCTGTACAGTAGGATCCATAAAATACAAGCTCCTACATTCACTACACCCCCTTTCAATTGCCAAATTCAGCATTGGTGTGAAGGCAAGGGTTAGTACCCCTTTTGGAGAAACGTTGTCTTGGCGTGGGTACAGTGTGAGGGGCTAGTCTCTACCTTTATAATCGGGGGCCAGAAGAACTTTAGTGCAGAGGTTGTTGGGAAACGGTTGCCTACAGAATACCATTATGTAAGGTTCAGCCCAAGGAAGTTTGCCCTTAGTGTAGGCCCTGTATAGTAGGGTTACCATGGTATCCCTTTAAACCCGAACACATATGAATTACACAGGTTCTGAGGCTAATTTAATGCAGATAAGGCACCAAGTGAGTTTAATGACCACCTTAATCAGCCACAGAACCTGTGTAATTATTATGTGTTTGGTTTTAAAAGGATGATGTCGCAACCCTATATAGAACCCATCTAAGGGAACCCACAGTGAGAGAACTGGAAGCACTGATTGACATCGCTGTGTTACCCTAGGTTCACACTCGTACCTGTTTGTGGCCTGTGTTTGCCCGTGCCTGCATTTCCCGCCCAAAATTATGCTTGCACCTTTAGTGCTTTTGCACTATGCAATTTGTGTGCGGTTCCCACACATGCTGTGGGTTGAGATGCATGGGGATGCCAATAAGAATGAATGGCAGCCCCAAGTGTCACTAAAGAGCATAACGTTTTGGCTGTGGGTGGTTATTCCAGCAACAACCCTGCACAGTGTTAACCTAGCCTTAAAGTTGAATTTGAGATGTACAGTGTTGCTGATATCAAGTGCAAAGAGGCAGAAGTGTGTAGGCAGGTGCAGTCTGTGCTTCCCTCTGTAGGTGGTGCCTGACTCGAGCTGCAATACAGAAGGGAAGGAAGTTTGAGAAGAACTCAATTCCTCTATGACTTACTGGGTCATCAGCAGAGCAGCTGTCTGATTAAATGCTGGTGCCCTGTGTGACCCCCCACAGCCATCTTGGTTGAGGGCAGTGCTTATTTAAGTCACGTCCCCCCTTGACTTGGTCTGTGAGTGGTTTGCGCAAGGACAGGTTCCCCATCTGCCAGACAGAATCTAGTGTTAGGGATAGGTTCCAGAGGAGTAGAGATAGTTCCAGGGAAATTGTGTGCAAAATTGTACACAAAGACGTGCAAGAAGATGTGTACTTGCTTATAGGAATTCTCGAGTGACAGCTAGAGGTTCCTTAACTCGCACACATGCGCATAGAAATTTGAGATGTGCTCATGTGCATTAGCGTGAACGTGCGTGAGTAGTTGGCGCCCTCTTGCCTATTTAAGCTGGCTCCATAGACCAGAAGATTGCTGACTAGTCATCAGCTTCTACTGTCTGTGATCTGATCCTGTGCTTGTTCCTGGGTATACCTGGCCAGTTTGACTCTGCTCGTTCCTGATACCTGATTGGTGACCTGGCTTGTGACCCAACTGTCATGAAGATCCTGCCAGAAACAGGCGCCTCAGACTCTCCAGTTCCCGATCGCGGGTGCAACCGCACATGCGTGTGCACGTGCACCTCTGTTGGCGCCTGTTGGCGCTCTGTTGGCGCCTTAACATTGGCTGCGCCTCCTAATAGCAGGAGTAACCTTTACGCCGAAAAAGCCTAATGTAAACAACAAAAAAAAAAAATTGCGCCGGGCGTACGTACGTTTGTGAAAACAATGGAAGCGCCCCTAGCGGCCAGCATAAGAATGCACACAATTATACGCCGCCGCATTCAAGTTACGTCGGCGGAGGAAGCCTATTTTTTCCGACGTATCTGCCTTGGAGAATCGGCGTAAAGATACGCCGGCGCAGATTTGAAATTACGGCGGCGTATCTGGAGATACGCCGCCGTAACTGCTACCTGAATCTAGCCCAACGTTTTTTTCATGCTGAAAAATTATCGTGTGTACGCGACATAACACTTGAGAGGCTGTGAGGTGGGCGGCAACAGTCAGAGAGTCGCTGATTGTTGCCATTACTAGTAAAGAAAAAAATATGTCCCCGGATCTCATTTTAAAAATCTGGTCACCTTACCTAACAGGCCATATTTTCAGGTTTTTCTTTATCTTGCACAGGTGCTTTAAATCAGAATCAATGGCTTGGTATTTTGGACAGCTATTTTATCTGAGAGAAATTCCCAAAACATTGCTGTTGGGGGTTGAGAACCACTGTCTTAGACCACATGGGTCAAACCCCCCAAGGCTTGCAGGCCGAATCTGGCCCAGTAGGCCATATTATGTGGCCCTTGCACCTCTCCTGCAGCTGCGGCACCCCCCTTGTCTCCGCCCCCACCTTGTATCAGTAGTCGGCAGCAGAGAGGAGGATAGAAATCCTCCATCAGATCCTGTGCTTCTCCATGCAGCTGCAGCACCCCCTTTTCTCTGTCTCCCCTGCCTGGTCTCAGCATTTAGCAAACTCCGGCAGCTGACTCCAGCCTTCCTCTAGTCCTCCTCCAGACTCTGCACTCTGCTTCTCAGCTCTGCCCCCCCAGCTTCTTCCAGGCAGCAGCACAAGGTAAGGTGGGTGCACTGTGATTTAAAGGGATGGTAGAGAACTCATGACTTCTAATTGAGGGGGGGGGGGCTCTTGACATCTCATGTAAAGGGGAGTGGAGTGTTCTAGACATCTAACCTTAGATACAATCACCCCTTTGAAGGCAACCAAATTGCTGATACTGCCCAAGATGAAAGTGAGTTTGACACGCTTATCTTAGATTGTTTAAAGCGCCCCTTTCTCATTGAAATACAAATATTTCCTTTCTGTAAGAGCACACAGGCTCTTTTCATTACCTGGAGTGACAGCGAGTTGGGTTCAGCCATGATGAATCATCACTCACAGAGGACAGAAGAACCCAGTTATCAAGTAGCTACTCCAGGACATGGCAGCACAGCAATCCCAGGACATGATGAAGTCACAGGACATGGGTGGATAAGAGAAAACTTTGTACAATCCTGTTCAATAAACAACCAAAATGTTTTACAGCAGGCCCATTGTTTTTTTTCATTTCAGATCTGCTTTAACCACTTCATTACTGGGCACTTAAACCCCCTTCGTGTCCAGACCGATTTTCAGCTTTCAGCGCTGACGCATTTTGAATGACAATTGCGCGGTCATACAACACTGTACCCAAATTATATTTTTATCATTTTTTTCCCACAAATAGAGTTTTCTTTTGGTGGTATTTGATCATCTCTGCGATTTTTATTTTCTGCGCTATAAACAAAAAAAGACAGAAAATTTGAAAAAAAAACACAATATTTTTTACTTTTTGTTATAATAATATCCCAATTTAAAAAAAGAAAAAAATAATAAATTTTCCTCGGTTTAGGGTGATACGTATTCTTCTACATATTTTTGTAAAAAAAAATCCGCAACAAGCGTATTTGATTGGTTTGAGCAAAAGTTATAGCACCTACAAAATAGGGGATAGATTTATGATTTATTTTTTTATTTTTTACTAGTAATGGCGGCGATCTGTGATTTTTTTTTTTTTTTTTGTCAGGCCTGCGATATTGCGACGGACATATCGGACACTTTTGACACAAATCTGGGACCATTCAAATTTATACAGCAATCAGTGCTATAAAAATGCACTAATTACTGTATAAATGTGACTGGCAGGGAAGGGGTTAACCACTAGGCCCTAGTGGTTAACCCCTTCCCTGCCAGTCACATTTATACAGAATGCTCATTACATTGGTGATCAGTGGGAAGAATGTTCCTTACATTGGTGATCAGTGGGAAGAATGTCCCTTACATTGGTGATCAGTGAGAAGAATGTCCCTTACATTGGTGATCAGTGAGAAGAATGTCCCTTACATTGGTGATCAGTGGGAAGAATGTTCCTTACATTGGTGATCAGTGGGAAGAATGTCCCTTACATTGGTGATCAGTGGGAAGAATTTAATTCCTATAATAAACATTTATTTTGAACATTGTGTAGAGAAATTCTTTGAACGCTTGCAATGTGGGCAGTGCAATGTGTAGGTGGGACTTTGTGTGGATGTAGCTTGAACGTGGGCGGGGACACAGGGGGCCCCATGATCTTCTTTTGCCCGGGGGCCCCATGAGCTGTCAGTCCGCCCCTGCACTAGGGGGTGAGGAAGGGGTTAAATGTATTACCTGGGTGTGTTCTAACTGTGTGGGGGGAGGGGACTGACTGGGGGAGGTGACCGATGCTGTGTCCCTATGTACAAGAGACACAGATCGGTCTCCTCTCTCCCTGACAGGACGTGGAGCTCTGTGTTTACACGCAGAGCTCCACGTCCCTGCTGTCACCGACGATCGCTTGTACCCGGCGGACATCGCGGCCGCCAGGTACACGCATCGGCTTCCCAGCGATGCGCCGGCACAGTGTTTACACGCTGCGCGCCCCCCAGTGGCGCGCGCGGGTAATGCACAGAAAAAGATGTCCACTCGGCACTTGAGAGCCGCGCTGTAGACGTCTTTTGTCTATAGCGCGGATCTCAAGTGGTTAAAGATGGAGTCTAGGGCATGCACAAATTTATTTTGCTCCATATTTAGTGATACAGTATTACATGCATTTGTTTAACTACTTCAGCCGCGGACCATATTGCTGGTCAATGACCGGGCCACTTTTTTGCGATTCACTTTAACTGACAATTGCGCGTCGCACGACCGCGAATTGTAGAATTTTGAGGAAAATAATGAATTTAATCTATTTTGGAATAAGACTGTAAACATAACAAAATGTGGAAAAAGTGAAGCGCTGTGAATACTTTCGGGTAGCACTGTACTTGCAGCAGAGAAAGATCAGATCTCCCCTTTTGCCAGACAGGGCTGTGCTGTGTGTGAGAGCTGTTTAACTGTCAGCATTACATAGACAGAAATACACATCTCCCAGATGTATTTCATCTGTGTGTTGAGTTGTCTGAATAGAAAATATCATTAAGTGCAGTGAAAACAAATTAGTTACAGCTAACAGGCTGCAAACTTGCAAAATGATAAAAAAAAGGCAAATCTGGTAGGGGTAAGATGAATAGTCATCCTGTGTTTATCTCGCAGGTAATGAAGTTGATTAGTGATTGTACAGATCTCTGCTAGGATACCAGATAAGAGGCAGAGAATCTGGGGCAAGTACACACACAAACAAGAAATCACACGGACAGACCTATCATAAATAAACATATCACCCACACAGTACATGCTGGGGCCAGCTATAGACCCCAGCATGTACATGCATCTATGATCCATCCATTCAATATTAATATACAGTACAGATGGCTGTTTTACAAACATGCACATTTGTGTCAGGAGAAAATGTACAGTAGGATTGTGCATGGTAGGAAGGGAGACTCGAGGTCGACCGATATATCGGCCGATATTTGTCCGTTTTGGAGAAATCGGCATTGGCCGATTTTTATCCAAATAAGGCCGATATTTAACATGGCCGCTAGTGGTGTCACGGATAACCGCTGATCCGTGATCCGAAGGGGTCACCCCCTTCAGAACGGCACACTGTGATCCGCGGATTGCCGCCGCGGTAACAGCATCAGGAAAGGCCGCGGCTTCGGCCTAGCTCCGGAGCCGCGGCCATCTTGGTACACCCAGCACAGCGGCCCTCCTCTCCGTTTACACCCACAGAGGAGGAGGGGCCCGCGCTCGTGGGACACACACACCGCTCTCTGGTGTCTGTACTGAGGGAGGAGGGGGGGTGTCTGTACTACGGGGGGCAGGGGGGGTGTCTGTACCGAGGGGGGGGGTGTCTATATTGGAGGGAGAGGGGGTCTGTACTGAGGGGGGTGACATCATTATTTTTGTGCCAGTGCCAATTAGTGCCACCTGCCATCCAGTACCATCTGCCAATGCCACCTGCCAGTGCCAATACCAGTGCCACCATCCAGTGCCAATTAGTGCCACCTTCCATCCAGTGCCACCTGCCAGTGCCAACTAAAGCCATCAGTGCCACCTGCCAATGCCAACCAGTGCCACCTGCCAGTCAGTGCCAATCAGTGCCATCTGCCATTGCCAACCAGTGCCATCTGCCAATCAGTGCCGCCTGCCAATGCTAACTAGTGCCACCTGCCAATGCTAACTAGTGCCACCTGCCAATGTCAATTAGTGCCACCTGCCAGTGCCATCTGCTAGTACCATCTTTCAGTGCCATCCAGTGCAACCTGCCAGTGCCAATACGTGCCACCTGCCAATCAGTGCCATCTTCCGGTGCCAATCAGTGCCACGAGCCAGTGCCACCTGCCAAAAAAAAATAAAAAATCTGCCGCAAAAATCGGCCTAAAATATCGGCCGCAAAAATTGGCATCATATATCGGCCATCGGCCGGCCCGATTTCTAAATATCGGCATCGGCCAGAGAAAAACCCATATCGGTCGACCATTAGAGACTATATTGGCTTGCTGGTCTGTGGTGATGAATCTGTATAGGTGGTCATCCAGTTTTCCTTTTGCGAGGAGTTGCCTATTATTGTGGATTGTGCATTCATCACCCTGGAACTTAACTGTGAGACAGTTGTTTGCAAGACTTTTCACTGATAGAAGGCTGCCTTTTAGTTCTGGAACATACTGCACTTTATTTACAAGGATACTTTGCTTGCCTTGTGGTGTAATGCAGTTCAGAAAGCCCTGGCCTTTACCTTCGAAAGTGATACTTTTCCCATTTGCTAGGAAAACTTTGTCTTTTGCACTGTAATCAATGTTTGTGAAGAAGGTCTCATCACTAGTCATGTGGCTTGTTGCAACTGAGTCTATGCACCAGCCAAGTGGCTTGTCGCTTTGTGTTAATTTAAAGGTGCCACTCCACGATGTGTCTTCAGTTTTCTTTGTGGCTGCTTTGACTCTTTCTTTTGTGGTTAGCTTTAGCTTTCGCTGCTCGGCTTTCCCGATAGAACAGTCCTTTTTTACATGACCGGTCTTCTTACAGTGAAAATAGGCTCTGCTTTTTTTGTTGTGCTTTTTATGTCTTTGTACATCTTAAGAGCTTTGTCCTAATGGTGCATATTTTCTTTCCTTCTGTTATATTCATCTATTAAATTTCTCTTTGACATATTCCAGTGTCAGCTGCTGCTCGGGTCCGGTTTCTAAAGCGTTTAATAAGAGCAGTATATGTCTCTGGAAGGCTGCAAAGGAGGGCAACAATATGGTAATCTTTGATGTCCTCAACAATGGCACATAGCTGCTTTATGATCTCTAGCATAGCATTCATGTGGTCACACATTTGCTGGTCTTCTTGTAGTCTCATCTTGTACAACTTTCAGTTTGCTGTTTAGACTTGAACGCTCGTGCAGCTTTTGTAATGAAGTCCACATAACTTTTCTCAGTTCTTATATGGATAAGTCATCTTTCACTATTAAGTCCATGGTTGCTTTTGCCTGCATATCCTTTCTGTCCCAGTCCTCTGTCTTTCCATTTGTAAGTCTTGCTGTCTCTGTGGTTAGAGGGCCCAAGCATAAGGGATCTATCAAACTATGTAAATAGGTGACAGGGTATATTTAAAAGTGAATTATGGGCATGGATATTTTATATCTGGTTACAATGGTCTAGGCATATACCATACCTGGTCGAGGGTCCTGGAAGATTCATATAATTGAAGTAGTTATCCCTACTCTAACGATCTCCACTTGCTTCTAGGTCCTGCACCAAGTGGCTTCCCTACTGTCTTCTGAGCACAGGCGGTCTACTTCCAGGCATGGATATTATTCAGAGAATGCAAAGCATTTGTGGTGCCACTTCACCACCCCTCGTCCAATCAGAGAACGCTTTCTAAATGGCACCTGTGCCAAGTTGCTGACTTCCTGTATTCAAAATTCAGCAGGGCAGCCCCTCAGAACAGAACCCAGAAGAAAGTGGAGATAGCTGAAGTACCAGCATCTACTTCAGTAATTTCCAGCTTCCAGGGTCATTGGCCAGGTATGGTAAATGCATTGGTCCAAGCTGGACTAATGTAACTATGTATAAAATATCCCTACCTGGAATTCGTCTTTAAAGAATCAGTCCAACCAAATGTAGTATACTTTATAGTGAAAGTTGTAAGCTGGCAGGCTACTGTAAGTCCACAGTTTCTTTTTACCACGTGGGTATTGCAACAGCAAGATCTCCTTTCCATAATTCCAGAGTCTGTTCCTTTTTTACCTTTTATACCTTGTCATACCTGCTGGTTGAGCTTCTAGCAGTCTTAATGAGAGACAACCAACCACCCCATTGTATGAACCGCATGAGCAGAACTTGCATTAGTTCTGTATGAGATGTGAATGTTGGGAATCTGTTTATTTTGAAGCAGCGTCTTAATGCTTTTAGTTCTCAGGTATACTGTATAATGACTACATACAAGAGAATAAAGAGCCATGTCACTTATATGCAATAACTGATCGCACTCTTGTGTTATAATTGCCTCCCCGCCTTCCTTCAAAGAACAGATCTCAGAGCAGCATTGAGCTGTGCCATTCTCAGCGGGCTCAAAAGAAAGATGTTAAGCACACTTACAGATGATTAACACGGCATGAGCCTGGCACACCAAACCAATCTTTCATTGTGTCTGTTACCCCTTTGAGTTTAAGTCTGTTGACAGACGTGTGTGTACTCTGTAGCGTTATCAGCATTGTGTATATCTATCCATGCAGAGAGAGTAAGCTCACCCTTTCAGTGCCAAGCTGGCTTTCCATGGGCAAAAAACATGAAATATGTTGGTATGTTGGTGAATAAAATTGAGAATTACAACCAGAAATGGGCAGCCTTTAGCATGCCAACTGATCTGGCCCCCCCCCCCCCCCCCCAAGTTGCAATAGGACATTCGTTAACATTGGTGTGCCTGGAAAAAGGGTTTATAGATCAGCTTCAAGCTAAACAGGCTGAATTTTGAACCATGATTGGCTTAATGGGAGGTGATCTCTAAAAGGAGACTGCCTGGGCAGTTACTTTGAGGGAAACTTGCATGGCAAGGTCTGCTTTAAAGTAGACTGTGTTCATTTATTTATTTTCCACAAGAAAACGTTGCATTCATTTATAACATGTGTACCCAGTGCTGTCTTCCCATCAACACTATTTCCAAAAATCAGATCTATGCAAATAAATCTTAAATGCCAAAAATTGTATGAAGCCTGAAAAAATCCCCAAATCTGTCAAAAAGTGTGATCTTTTCATATATTGTGCAGTCCTTGTGCCAGTTCCTTATTCTTATGCCGTGTTCCCATCCTTCTGTACCTACACTCACCATATAATGGTGGATATTACTCCTGTGTTATGAGCAAATGCTCATCAGGTAATCTTTTCAATTGATGTTCTGCTTGTCCTTGAAGTTCACCAGTAGGTGAGGATGGGTCCGGATAATGGTGAATATTACGCCTGTAATGCCGCGTACACACGATCGTTTTTCGGCATGAAAAAAAAAAAGGCGTTTTTAAAAACGTCATTTAAAATGATGGTGTGTGGGCTTCACATCGTTTTTCGGCTTCTGAAAAACTAAAAAAAAAAAAATCGAACATGCTGCATTTTTTAACGTCGTTTTAAAAAATTGCGTTTTTCGGGCTGTAAAAAATAATCGTGTGTGGGCAAAAACGACGTTTTATACCCGCGCATGCCCAGAAGCAAGTTATGAGACGGGAGCGCTCGTTCAAGTAAAACTACCGTTCATAATGGAGTAAGCACATTCATCACGCTGTAATCGAATCATCTTTTACTAACAAAGAATCAGCTAAAAGCAGCCCTTTAGAGTGCCGTCGTACGTGTTGTACGTCAACGCGCTTTGTTCATCGTTTTTCAAAAATGATGAACCATGTATGATTGGCTTAATGGGAGGTGATCTGTAAAATGTTAAAACAATAATTTACTCCTAATCCTTACCAATATGTTAATTTACCACTAAACAGACTTGTGTCTATTTCCTGATTCTAATTCACAGCCAAATTGAAAGTATCTACACTTGTGTTTTTACAGAGAACCCAAATTAATAAGCGTCTCCTTTGGGGGTAGTGCTACATTCAATAGAGCATAGGCTGTCTGCATTGATAGTAAGCTATTTCTAAGCAGTATATAAGTTAGCTACCTTAGTAACAGAATATTGACAAGGCATAAAGACCTATTTGTCTATCTAGCTTGCTTTATTCATTAAGGGCTTAGTCTCATGGGAATACTGATTTCATTATCAATGATTCTTTAATCCTATAATTTTTCCATTACATCTTCATCCTCCTTGTTCTTACCATTCTCAGCTATTATTGTACTCAGTTATTATTGTAACTTATCCTCTGGCGTTTTTTTTTGTTTTTTTTTATAGTGTTCACATATTTAAATATTTGCTGTACCATATTCCCATTATTGGAATTATTATTGGAAGAAAAGCCTAATTATAACTTTTATTAAAAATGGTCCCTCCCTAGGCCTGATATACGCTGTTAGATATTTTTTTCGTGTAACCTAGCGGTTAGGAAGACCCCGGCACTGAGGGGGGGTGTTTTTTTTTCCTCTTCTCTCTTTTTCTCCAACGTAATGGTGGCCACAAATAAACGTAGTGATAAAATTAGTAAATCGAGCATTCAATGCCACAAACTAAATAGGAATTATAAACCATAGGTATTAACCAATTATTCCTGACCACATTTTTGAAGTAGCATTGGGGGATGGTTAATTAATGAAGAATATGTTTGTGATGAATTGGAGTTAGAGTACTTATAGACCAATACCATAGGGCCAGCTTGTTTATACTGTAGGCTCCGGGTTATTGAGTTTTTTTCTTTTTTTTTTTTAATGCACATTTACATACTCTATAGTGTGTTCGCATGGCAAAAGATGTAATGTCCTTGAGGTGTATTCTGATGAAAATAAATAAATAAAAATACTACAGAAGAAGAAGAGGGGGGGAGGGGACGAGGGGGGAGAGAAGAAATTAAATAAATGTATGAAATTGAAAAGATTATGTTTGATAAGAAAAGATAATATCAAGGTTTTATATTAATGTAATCTGTTTTTTATACAATGAAGAAAACGAAAAAAGAATATAAATTATAAAAACAAAAAATGGTCCCTCCCCCCTTCCTCCTACCTATTCTGCCCAATCTGTATAAAAAGAGTACCGTACTTACCTATTTTCACTTTGCCCGGTCTGGCCACATTATCTTGCAGCACTGTATTAGAGAGCGCTTGACCACAGCTGTGAGTTCCAGGTGGCGTGATGCCACCCATAGGCTACAATGGCCCAGCGGTTATTGGCACTACCTCCTCTCCTCTGCCGCAGCCACTCACTGACACAGTGAAGCGAGATCTGCGGGATCATGTCATGGGACTGGAGTAGATTAAAAATAGGTGAGTACACATCTTTTTTTGTTTTTACAGGTTAGCTAGGAGGACCTGGGGGGGGGGGATACATTTTTAAGAAAAGTGCAGCCCCAGTCCGGGGCACACTATGATCTACAGCTGCACAGACCAGGCTGTCACTGACAGTGTCACTTATGCTGCATCTATTCTCTCTCTTCTTGCCTCCCAGCGAGGAGAGGAGGGGAGAGAGAGAGAGAGAGAGAGAGAGAGAGAGAGAGACAAAACACTGACCATTTCCAGGACTGTGTGCAGGCTGCTGGAAAAGTGCACAGTGCAGCCATAAAAAGAGCTGGAGGAAAGCTCACCCACCACAAGGGACAGCAGAGGACGATGTAATGTAATGCCATGCATCCTGGGAGAGGACAAAGCCTTCTGGGAAGAGAAAGGACTTGTGGGAGATGTACTTCCCAGAGAGACTGAGATTGTGCTGCAGTTTTGTTCTTGAACTACAGATCCCAGCATTACCAGAGCCCTGCAGAGGAGGAAGAAAAATGGAAGGACTGTTCTTAGGCTTGTGGCAGCCAATGGGAGGCCAATGTTGAGGACACATTGTGCGGCAGGCTGCTGATGTGTTGGGGACGCAGAAAGGCCACGTTTCTGACATCTGGTATCAAGGAACGCCACTGTCAAGTCTAGTGTTGCCACCTAGTCAAAGGGAGAACAACACAGAAGCTGGCATCGCTGAGCCTAGGATGGAGAGCAGGTTCCTTCACCCTAAACTCACTCTTCCATGTATTTATGGACCTTGCTTTGTGCACTGGTCCAAATCATTTGGTGGAGGGGGGATTATGGTGCAGGGTTGTTTTTCAGGGGTTGGGTTTGGCCCCTTAGTTCCAGTGAGGGGAACTCTTAAGGCGTCAGCATACCGAGACATTCTGTGGGAACAGCTTAGGGATCCTGTACTGCTCACCAGTGCACAAAGCAAGGTCCATAAAGACATGGATGAGTGAGTTTGGGGTTAAGGAACTTGACTGACCTGCACAGAGTCATGACATAAACCTGATAGAACACCTTTGGGATGAATTAGAGACTGCGAGCCGGGCATTCCAACCCAACATTAGTGCCTGACCTCACAAATGCTCTTCTGAAAGAATGGTCAAACACTCCCATATACACACTCCTAAACCTTGTGGACATCCTTCCCAGAAGAGTTGAAGTTGGGTGGGCCAACTCAATATTTAACCCTACGGAAGCCGGGTACACACGATCAGATTATTGGACAAATTTTCATCTGTTTTTTTGTAGCATTCTAGTCTCATATCGAAAGTGAAGAGGGTACTCAACATACGAAAATTCTCGTACGACAGAATTCAACTTTAGACTTTAGTATGTATTCTTTCGTTTCTGAGCATGCGTAATCTTACAAAAAGCTCTTGCGATTCTTTTCCGACGAAAACTGTCCTAATTAAACTAAAATCGAACGTTGTGTTCACATGAGGCAAAAATTTTAGAGCCTGCACATTCAGTTTTTTCGTCTGAAAATTCGGAATTGGCTGCCGAAAGCAACATTCTAACGATCAGAAAATCTGCAGATTGTTCCCCCTGGTGGCAGTCAGAATGGGGGCAGTAAACCCGTGGTTTAACGGATGATGGTTTTTCCATCCCCTGGTTGCATGTGTGAACAACACCCTTACAGTATTTCATTAGACCAAAGATAGGAATGGTTTTACAGCTTTCGAATCTGCTGTGAGGACACAGGAGGATACAGGAACATATGGCTAATAAAATATGTATGACATTTTGAAAGGTGCTGGTGTTTGAAAACCGCATGGTTACAGATCAGAAAAAAAAAAAATATTTGCCCACAATGTTTATTTGTCTCAGATTCAATTCCAATTATTGTTTAAAAATATTTTTGTCATTTTAGGACTGTACAAGATACCATCAAGGGAATTCAATAAAGCTATAACGACACTCTTCTGGCAGCAGTTTCCATAGGAACTACCTGTGCCTAATTCAGGCAATAATTACTGACATGTGGCAGATTCAGGTAGATCTTACTACCATCACTGTAAAAGAAATGTTGAGTTTTTTTTTTTGGAATCCTACTTACCTAGGTGGATGCTGCATCTGGCCCCCGTCGGCTCTAAGGCTGAGAACTGACTGATCAAACACTGACAGTCACCGGGTTTCTGCTCTGCCCCCCAATCCCCCCCCCCCACGCTGAATGGATTGCTGGGCTGTGGGGGGGTGGGAGCGACTGGCTTGGGCTCTCAGTGGCTTTCTAAGAGGCTGGACCGTTTGCTGGTCCAGGAATCTGGGTGGATCCTGACCATATGTCCAGGATATTTCCAGAACCTGGACCAGCCCTGTGACATCAGCCGTCAGCCCTACTAACGTGGTGGTGAGTTCTGCACATTTCAGATACTCCCCCACCCAGCGGAGTCCAGCTGAGACCCTCTTCTCTTTTGGCAATGCCATGTTTTGGTGTGATGTCATCGAAAGGCTGCTGGCTATTACAGGATTCAGCTGGTTTGCCTTTCTGATGATGCACCATTTGGCCCACCACGCCACCTCCTCCTTTACTGAGTGAAAGGCTTTGCCTCCTTGGATATGTGGCATGCATATCCCAGGAGGCAAAGGGAGGACAGTGCATGTCATTTGTCTAGGTGAATGGCTAGCAAGCATGGTGCAGGGCCAGACAATTTACTAAAAAAAGATAAAAGTAAAAAAAAAAAAAAAGCGCTTTTCATGCAGAGGACCAAAGGAGAGGTGGAGAGAAGGGATCATTTATTTGAGGGTGAAGAGCCACCTAAAGACCAGCTCTGAGCTGTCATACAGAGGCTCCTGCATAAGGCTCTATCCCTGGCCCCATTTAGCTGTCGATTGGGAAATTCTCCAGCCAAAAGCTAAATGTAAACAAAGGGGCAGGCTGGAATACTGGTAATCTCATTACCCAAATGGGGCCATGTCTGTATTTGGGAAATGACTGGTCACTGGGTGGGCAGAGCCTGATAAAGAACTGTTTTACTTTTGGTTCACAGCGCTCAGCAGTGAGCAAAATCAAACGCTAAATGGCAGCTATGTATCCGCCCATTGCCATTAGCTGTCAATCAAAGTAAAGTGGACCTAAAGAAGAACTAGAACCATCAGGCTCTGCCCACCTCTAGTACAAAACTCTTCAGCCATGACATGTGTCCCAGGCACAATGGCCAGGGGGGAAGGTAGATATGCTCCAAGGAAGGAGTGAGCAAAGACAGGTACATGAATTGGGTGTAAGCATCTATGAGACCCTTTATGAATACCCCTGGGTGCCGTCAGAATGTGTACAGGTAAGATGTCTATTAATAAATCTTTCTCCAGTGCGATCCCTATGCAAATTAAATTTCTGGACACATGCTCTACCAGGGTTTCTCCAGAGATTACTAGGAGTTTCTTGAGCTGTGGCAGTTTTATCCCCCACCTACAATCGCCACCAATGTAAGAAGGTCATTTTTCCACTGACATAAAGTATAAGGGGTCACCTATTTACTGACCACCAGTGTAGGGCTTAAGTTTCCCAATAACCAATAACCAGTATAAGAGGACACATTTATGGAGGTTGGGAATGCATATACAAATGTGATGGATCAGAGGTCTCAATGCTTAATTACCAAATAGGTAGAGTAGGCATCAGCCTATGAGCTCCTCGCCACTTAAGGGCCCCTGTGACAACAGATAAAAATAATATTTGATTTGATCTTGAAAAAAAATTACAATGAAGCTTTCCTAAGTTGTTTATAAAAGATAGAAGAAAATTAATCAACTCAAAGAAATTAAAACTTTACATTAAAGACTCTATGGAGAAAATAGTAGATAAGCCATAGATATCAGGATCACATTACAGTTCATTTCTTAAAAGCTCATCTTCAGCTGTTTGTTTGTAAAAAATGTTGGTCACACCAACGTCTGTATGATGGGCAGTACAGTAGTAATGGTCATCTCTATCTGATGGGCAACATGCACACTACTTCAATGTTATCCTACAAGAGCACGGGCATGAGAAACCTCCAGAAACCTGTGAGGGGAGCACCAAGGTTTCGACTGCCTATGGACCTCCACAGAGTTTAATCTGGCACTGGGTAGTCTGTTTGTAGTCTGTTTGTAGTTTGTTTATATCTAGTCTCCCACAGATCTAATATTGGTCCAGAAAGAACATTTTTTACTTGCTGTTCCTTATTTGATTATTATTATACAGGATTTACCGTATTTATTGGCGTATAACACGCACCCTAACTTTAAGAGGGAAGTTTCAGGAAAAAAACTTTCCAATGCCCCCTGCGTATAACACACAGGCACAATTTACACAGGCACAATTTACCCTCTATTTACCTTCCAGGGTCACGCACCTTGCCGCGTCATTGTCGCGGCGATGGCGCGGCCACGTCGCGACACGTCACCGCGGATGTTTTCCGCGGGGATTTTGGTCTGATGGTGTGTACAACCATCAGACCAAAATCCGCCAGCGCACATATCCGATGGAAACGGTCCGGCGGACCGTTTCCATCGGATAATCCGGTCGTGTGTACGGGCCTAACATGTTAATGTGATATCAAAAGTGGTTTCCATTCTTTAAGAATCTGCTGCATTCATTAAAATAATAACTTATGATCCTGCCATGAAAGTCCTCATATAAGAGCTTTCTATTATAGGGTGACAACACTCTGTCCCTGTCTGCCAATTGTGTTTCTATGTTGTCACCTGTCACACGTGTTTCCGATGGAGACTACAAGTAGTAATTTTAACACACATTATACAGTCATGGTCTACTAATGTCACCATCCTGGGAAATCCCATGCAGCCATTGCTGGAATGCAAATAGATATGAAGTAGCTTCCAATAGGCTGCAGGATACCAGCAGCAATGAAATGTAACAAAATAAGAAAAAAATAAATACTGATTCTTTAGGATACACTGTGCTTTTGCACACCAAATCTCATTCAGTTAGAGTTTACATTTAATTTTACGTTTTTACGACCCCAAGTAGATCACCCAATTCGTCCCCAAACCCTTTCACCAGACTGTCGAAACCATTATTATCACAAGTTCTATAAGCCAGTGTGACTTCAAAAGAGGTCAATAGCTTGTTTTTGCTTTACACATGAATAGCTAGGAACTGGACAAGTGAAAGAAAATCACATTGATTTGATCATATTTATTTATATAGAAACTGCGAATCACAAATACACAAGCCAATTAACTAGTGAGATTATTGCTGCTTTTTTATTTTTATTTAGTACAATTAAAACATAGAATCACGGTCCAGTTATTGACACCTCTTTTGACACTTTAAGTACATTTTTTCAACTTGGATTTCAAGTTTAATAATGTAGAGAATCCTGAATTATTTAGAGAGCCAGACCCATACCTCCATCATTTGGTTCCTGTACCCCTAGTAGACCTGACCCATAGAAGTGCACCAAGAGGGGAGCAGTAAAATGCAGTCACTGAAGTACTACTAAGCAGGACACAGACCATGCCTATGTAAGAAAAAAATATACTGTAGCTGCACTTATGTACATCATACATTGGTTAAACAGGCAGTACTCTTTTTTTGGGCTCGAGCCCTATTGGGTTAGCGGGGGGGATGGGCCCGGTGTGGCTTTTGCAACCTCTTTCAGTTGTACTTTTGGTGCATTCTATGTAAAACCACTTGCCGTAAAGAGTTTTTCAGCAGCTGAGGAGGGATGGCTCCTTTACACCTCCAGAAAACACCGCCTGTGCCAGTATAGGTGATGCTGCGGGGGGGGGGGGGGGGGGGGGGGGGGGGGTCAACTTTAGCTAATTAGAGCCATGTCTACCTTATAGCTGAAGCAGCGCAGCACCCCTATATGGGTGAATAAAAAAATTGGGCTGCCCTAACGCACTCCCTCCCAGAGCAGAAGCCCTACTAAATGGCTGGGGCTAATGGCAATGGCTCCAGAGATAGCCCCACCACGTCCATTCAAACAGGGGCCCTCTCAAGTAGGTTGTATTGGACCCAATTATTCTAATGGTGGCCCTAATGTACATATGTAAAAAACAAGAATGAGATTTTAAGACATTTACAAGCATACATTCATAAGATTAATGGCATCAGCCTGAACGCATTCACATGTGCAAATGAAAAAAAAAAAGCATTTAATATACTAAATTTAATTGACTTAAATGAACTAGAAGGTAAATGATCACTCACCTGTATGACAGCTGCTTCTTCATATAAAGTGGGATCAGAATGTCTGCTGTTCCTTCAGAAGAGACTCTTGAAGTGTTAAACTGTGACATGGCAGAAGTACTGGCTCTCACCTCTTCTCCTTCAGATATACCATGCATGCTGGGTACTCGTCCATCCCCCGATCTATTGGGGTCCTGATCCTGCCATCCCTCCGCCATGCTGCCCACTGCCTTTTGTAGTCCCCCCTGGAAACTCTGTCAAAGCCTGGCACTGTTCTGTGCAAAACGACAGCAAGTTCTATCAAGGAAACTGTGCTGTTGAAGGGAGAAGGAAGAGCCGAGAAGGAAAAGATTGAGTAGAAAGCGTTTGATTTATGAAAGGAATAATTTCTGAATATGTTCACTTCCAATGTCCAATCAAGTTCAGGAAAATAAAATCTATTTTCTTTTTCAAATTCCACTGAAGCTGATTGGGTTTTTGAAGTGAACACAGACTAGGATAACAATGATTCAGCCCCAAAGAGGAATAAAAGGGAAATAGGTTTTGGTAAGATGCACATCTAGAGTGAAAAGAGAGATTAAGAATTGGAAAGAGAAGGGGAGAGGAAAAGAGAGAGGGGAAGAGAGATGGGGAGAGAGGGAAAGAAGATGAGGAAAGGAAATATGAGGGAGGGAGGGAGAAGGATGAGCAAAATGGAAAAAAGAAAGAAACAAGGAAGCAACAGAAGCAAGAAAAAGAGAATTGTATTCTGATCAGCTGAGATGAAAGCAGGTATGGCTGTATAAATGGCTAAATGTACAAAGTCCAAAGGTGCACAGAGACATACCAGAGGCAGGAGAGGTAGAGGGAAAAGCGGAGACGAGGGAGAGAGAGAGGGGGTGGAGTTCAAAGCTGGGATGAGGAAAGAGGGATACAGATAGAAAGATACCCAGGAGACCACGCTGCAGATCTAAGAGTGGGTAAAAGTATGAGGGATATGGATTGAAGGATACCCTTGAGACCACACTGCGGATCTAAAAGAGGGTAAAAGTAAGACAGATAAAGATGGAAGCATACCCAGGAGACTACACTACAGATCCAGAAGAGAGTAAAAGTATAAGGGATACAGATAGGATGCCCAGGAGACCAGGCTGTGGATCGAAAAGAGGGTAAAAATAAAGGGATATGGGTGAAAGGATACACAGGAGACCACACTTCACATCTAGAAGAGGGTAAAAGTAAGATGGATATGGATGGAAGGATACCCAGGAAACTAAGCTGTGGATCTAGAAAAGGGTACAAGTAAGTGGGATACAGATGAAAAGATACTCAGGAGATCACACACCACATCTAGAAGAGGGTAAAAGTAAGAGGCATATGAATGGAAGGATGTCCAGGAGATCAAGCTGCGGATTTAGAATGGGGTGAAAGTAAGAGGGATATGGATAGACAGGTACACAGAAGACCAAGCTGCAGATCTAGAAGAGGGTAAAAGTAAGAGGGATGCAGATTAAAGGATACTCAGGGGACCATACTTCACATCTAGAAGAGGGTAAAAGTAATAGGGGTATGGATGGAAGGCTACCCAGAAGACTACGCTGTGGATCTAAAAGAGGGCAAAAGTAAGAGGGATACAGAAGGAAGGATACACAGGAGACCACTGGATACGGAAGAGGGTAAAGGTAAGATGGATATAGATAAAAGGATACACAGGAAACTAAGCTGTGGATCTAGAAAAGGGTAAAAGTAAGAGACAGATAAAAGGATACTCAGGAGACCACACTTTGCATCTAGAATAGGGTAAAAGTAAAAGGGATATGGATGGAAGCATACCCAGAAGATCAAGCTGTAGATCTAAAATAGGGTAAAAATAAGAGAGATACAGATGAAAGGATACTCAGGAGACCACACTTAACATCTAGAGGAGCGTAAAAGTAAGAGGGATATCGATAGAAGGATACCCAGGAGACTAAGCTGCGGATCAAGAAGAGGGTAAAGGTAAGAGGGATACATATGAAAAGGATATTTAGGAGAGCACACTTCACATTTAGAAGAGGGTAAAAGTAAGAGGGATATGGATGGAAGGCTACCCAGAAGACTACACTGCGGATGTAGAGGGCAAAAGTAAGAGGGAAACAGAAGGAATGATACACAGAAAACCACCTACTGTACATGGAAGAGGGTAAAAGTAAGAGGGATACAGATAGAAGCATACCCAGGAGACCAGGCTGCGGATCAAGAAGAGGGTAAAAATAATGGGATATGGGTGGAAGGATACTCAGGAGTCCACGCTTCACATCTAGAGAGGTATAAAAGTAAGAAGGATACAAATTGAAGAATAAACTGGAGACCACACTGTGCCTCTAGACGAGGGTAAAAGGGACACAGATGAAAAGATACTCAGGAGACCACACTTCGCATCTAGAAGAAGGTAAAAGTAAGAGGGATATGGATGGAAGGATACCCAGGAGACCAAGCTGCGGATCTAGAAGGTAAAAGTAACAGGGATACAGATAATAGGATACTCAAGAGACCACATTTCACATCTAGAAGAGAGTAAAAGTAAGAGGGATATGAATGGAAGGATACCCAGAAGACGAAGCTGTGGATCTAAAAAAGGGTAACAGAGGGATACAGATGAAAGGATACTCAGGAGACCACACGTTGCATCTAGAAGAGAGTAAAAGTAAGAGGGATACGAATGGAAAGATATGCAGGAGACCAAGCTTTGGATCTAGAAGAGGATAAAAGAAGGAAAGGTACACAAGGGACCACCTACTGGATCTATAAGAGGCTAAAAGTAAGAGGAATACGAAAGGAGGAATACACAGGAGACCACCTACTAGATCTAGAAGAGGCTAAAAGTTAGAGTGATACTGATGGAAAGATGCCCAGAGGACCACACTGTGGATCTAGAACAGGGTAAAAGTAAGAGTGATAGGGATGGAAGGATACACAGGAGACCACACTGTGTATTTCAAAGAGGGTAAAAGTAAGAGGGATACAGAGGAAAGGATACCCACGAGACCGAGCATTGGATTTAGTAGGGGGTAAAAGTAAGAGGGGTACAAATTAAAGGATGCCCAAGAGACATAATTTTAGATCTGGAAGATGAAAAAGGTACAGAGTGAGAGGATAGCAGTTGTAAGATGGCAGAGAGAGGCACAAGTCAAGACTGGGACTGTGTAAGTTAACAGTGAAAGATGAATGGGGTGTATGACAGCTGGGGTGAATTTAAAGGACAGGGTGCAAGACAGACAGGAAATGTGTGAGAATGGAGGGTGAGAGGACAAGGCTGTGACAGAGCAGTGATCGAGTCATACTGTGACAAGAGGCCTTGCGAAGGAGGAGGAGGAGACCCACTAATATAATAATATTCATCGTGTCACCTTAGAGACACTAATTAACCCTGCACAGCTATACAACAGCAAAAGCGAAGGAGGAAGAAAAGGGCAAGACACATCACTGGCTCCTGTGTTTTATGGCACTTCAGAGAACTCACATACAAGGAAACCGTATGTAACAGCTTAAACATCACATTGAGACTTGGTTATTGTACATTAAGTGAGTTAAAAGGTCAATCCAACCATAAGTGTTATCGCAGCTTTCATTAGATACTGGCAGGCTAAATCACCAAATACAATGACACCTGTCATTGACTGTGGTCCTGCAGTTTCTAGGTTGGCCTGCTCCCCCCCCCCCCTTTTGATGACTGAGAAGGGACCCTGTATCTTCTTCTTGTTTTTTTGCAGAATGCAGCAGGGGGCAGTATGGAGCCAAGGGGGAAAACCCATCTTGTTGCTGGAGCCTCTGTGAGATATTAGAGGACAGTGGATGATTTAGCCCACCCACTAAAATATATGGGTAGAATGGCCTTTTAAATTGATGCTTGAAATGTCATCAGAATATGGATGGGTTCCAGAATAAACACTTTATATATAGAGAGTTTGCATGACAGATTGAGTATAGTTTGTGCTGTGATTGACCATAGAAAATATGCTCTGGGGTGGAGAAATATTAGATATAGGTATTGCAGGATCGAGGAAAGAGTTTATCAAAAATCTGTGAAAAGCAACGAATCAGGCACAGAGGGCTGTGTGATGGATCAGGGACAGAAGTTTGTGTGATGGATTGGAGACTGAGAGCTGTGTGATGGATCAGGTACAGCAGGTTGTGTGACGAATCAGGGACAGAGAGCTATATGATGGATCAGGGACAGCAGGTTGTGTGATGGATCAGGGACAGAGGACTGTGTGATGGATCAGGGACAGAGGACTGTGTGATGAATCAGGGACAGCAGGTTATGTGCTGGATCAGGGACAGAAGACTGTGTGATAGATCAGGGACAGAGGACTGTGTGATGGATCAGGGACAGAAGACTGTGTGATGGATCAGGGACAGAAGACTGTGTGATGGATCAGGGACAGAAGACTGTGTGATGGATCAGGGACAGAAGACTGTGTGATGGATCAGGCTCAGAGGACTGTGTGATGGATCAGGAACAGAGGACTATGTGATGGATCAGGGACAGAGGACTGTGTGATGGATCAGGGACAGTGGACTGTGTGATGGATCAGGGACAGTGGACTGTGTGATGGATCAGGCACAGACGACTGTGTAATGGGACAGAGAACTGTGTGATGGGACAGAGGACTGTGTGATGGATTAGGGACAGAGGACTGTGTGATGGATTAGGGACAGAGGACTGTGTGATGAATTAGGCATAGAGGACTGTGTGGTGGATCAGGACAGATAACTGTGTGATGGATCAGGGACAGAGGGCTGTGTGATGGATTAGGGACAGAGGACTGTGTGATGAATTAGGCATAGAGGACTGTGTGGTGGATCAGGACAGATAACTGTGTGATGGATCAGGGACAGAGGGCTGTGTGATGCTTTAGAGACAGAGGGCTGTGTGATGGATCAGGGACAGAGGGCTGTGTGATATATCAGGGACAGAGGGCTGTGTGATTGATTGGGGACAGAGGACTGTGTGATGAATCAGGGACAGAGGACTGTGTGATGGATCAGGGACAGAGGGCTGTGTGATGGATCAGGGAAAGAAGTTTGTGTGACGAATCAGGGACAGATAGCTATGTGATGGATCAGGGACAGCAGGTTGTGTGATGGATCAGGGACAGAGGACTGTGTGATGGATCAGGAACAGAGGACTATGTGATGGATCAGGGACAGAGGACTGTGTGATGGATCAGGGACAGCAGGTTGTGTGATGGATCAGGGACAGAGGACTGTGTGATGGATCAGGAACAGAGGACTATGTGATGGATCAGGGACAGAGGACTGTGTGATGGATCAGGGACAGCAGGTTATGTGCTGGATCAGGGACAGAGGACTGTGTGATGGATCAGGAACAGAGGACTATGTGATGGATCAGGGACAGAGGACTGTGTGATGGATCAGGGACAGCAGGTTGTGTGATGGATCAGGGACAGAGGACTGTGTGATGGATCAGGAACAGAGGACTATGTGATGGATCAGGGACAGAGGACTGTGTGATGGATCAGGGACAGTGGACTGTGTGATGAATTAGGGATAGAGGACTGTGTGGTGGATCAGGACAGATAACTGTGTGATGGATCAGGGACAGAGGGCTGTGTGATGGTTTAGAGACAGAGGGCTGTGTGATGGATCAGGGACAGAGGGCTGTGTGATATATCAGGGACAGAGGGCTGTGTGATTGATTGGGGACAGAGGACTGTGTGATGAATCAGGAACAGAGGGCTGTGTGATGGATCAGAGACAGAGGGCTGTGTGATGGATCAGGGACAGAGGGCTGTGTGATGGATCAGGGACAGAGGGCTGTGTGATGGATCAGGGACAGAGTGCAGTGTGATGGATCAGGGGCAGAGTGCAGTGTTAAGGATGAGGGGCAGAGTGCAGTGTGATGGATGAGGGTCAGAGTGCAGTGTGATGGATCAGGGGCAGAGTGCTGTGTGATGGATGAGGGTCAGAGTGCAGTGTGATGGATGAGGGTCAGAGTGCAGTGTGATGGATGAGGGACAGAGTGCAGTGTGATGGATGAGGGGCAGAGTGCAGTGTGATGGATGAGGGGCAGAGTGCAGTGTGATGGATGAGGGGCAGAGTGCAGTGTGATGGGTGAGGGACAGAGTGCTGTGTAATGGATGAGGGGCAGAGTGAAGTGTGATGGATGAGGGACAGAGTGCAGTGTGCTGGATGAGGGTCAGAGTGCAGTGTGATGGATGAGGGTCAGAGTGCAGTGTGATGGATGAGGGGCAGAGTGCTGTGTGATGGATGAGGGTCAGAGTGCAGTGTGATGGATGAGGGTCAGAGTGCAGTGTGATGGATGAGGGGCAGAGTGCAGTGTGATGGATGAGGGGCAGAGTGCAGTGTGATGGATCAGGGGAGAGTGCAGTGTTATGGATGAGGGGCAGAGTGCTGTCTGATGGATGAGGGGCAGAGTGCAGTGTGATGGATGAGGGGCAGAGTGCAGTGTGAGGTATGATGAATTGCTGTGGGACAAATCAATAAGTGAGTGCAATTTTAGATATTGGGAAGTGATTTTGGCATTTGGATTAGAAGTAGAGACAGGTGTTATTGATCAGTTACATTGTTTTATGTAATGGATCAATAACTTGAAAGATACGTCGCCAACAAGGTGCTCTCTGATGGATCACAATGAGGCCACGGTGCAAACAGCATAATTCGTTTTTTTATTACTTATGTGAAAATTGAAGCTTTGTAAGATGATTTAATTTGAATAGACTAGCCAGAGACAATGTGCTGCTGCACAGCTGCTAAACCACATGAATCAAATTGGTTATTGTCTCTAGATAGATCTTCATATCCCACAATACACCTGACATGTCCCCATAGTGTAGATTTCATTTAAAGGTGATAGTTGATTTGTAATCTAAGATGGTGTATGTGTGCATTGAGTAATGTCAGTGCTGTAAATGACAGGTGTCAGTGTATTGGCGATCTCAGTTATGGAGGAAGTGGGCTCCAGGTTACAGGGCCCTATTGCTCTGTAGTAAGCGGCCCTTGCACAGCGCACACCAAGGCTCCAAACATGAAGCTTAGTGGATTCTGGGCGACACTGGCTCCTGCAGTCACTGATGCGATGCTTGATCTCATTAGGTGAATGTGATCTGTCAGCGGCAGGAAGGATGATTTTGAATTACTGGAGTCACTGCTCAATGACTTTTCCACGTCTGGGAACATCTGCAGCTGACTTATTAACTCTTCTGTATCCTAGAGAAGTCAGGTCTTACTCAGAGCCATCCCCTCACTCTCTCCATCGCAGGGCTGATTTAAAGCAATATTAACCTCAATTTCAAAAATTTGGAATATACTGGGTGCATTCATTTTCTTTTTTTAGGCTTTTTTTTTTTTATTCTCATCTGGTGCTCCAACCAGTAACACACTTCCAGTCTTATAGGGCCAGATTCTCAAAGGCGTTACGACGGCGCAACACCATTAGCGCCGTCGTAACACCTCATCTGGCCCCGGGTATCTATGCGAATGATTCTCAGAATCAGTTTCGCATAGGTACCCATTAGATCTGACAAGCGTAAGGCTGTTACGCTGTCAGATCTTAAAAGTAATTTTTTTTCCCGCCGCTAGGTGTCGCATCGTCGCTTTTCCCCGTCGTCTATGCAAATGAGGTAAGTACGGCGATTCCCGAACATACGCGAGGTCGACGCAGCAAATTAACGTCGTTTGCGTAGCGTACCCGACGCGTAAGGTTGCCCCTGCTAATTAGCAGGCGCAACCAATGTTAACTATGGCCGTCGTTCCCGCGTCGAATTGAATAAAAATTACGTCGTTTGCGTAAGACGTCCGTGAATGGCGCTGGACGCCATTTACGTATACATCTAGGCAAATGACGTCGGGGCGACGTCATTTAGCGCAATGCACGTCGGGTAATTTACCCGACGGAGCATGCGCAGTACGCTCGGCGCGGGAGCGCGCCTAATTTAAATGGTGCCCGCCCCATTTGAATTGGGCGGGCTTGCGCCGAGCAATCTAACGCTACACCGCCGCAAGTTTACAGGTAAGTGTTCTGAGAATCAGGATGTAAACCTGTAGACCTGCGGCGGTGTAACGTAGAGCTCATATATTACGCTGCCCAGGAGCAGCGCGAATGTATGAGAATCTGGGCCATAGTGTCTCCATTCCTCTGGAGGAGCAATGGGGTCACCCTTCAAAAGCAGTATTATCAATGTGGGCAGAGGGCTGTGGTAGATGCACTATCAAATTTAGATGGACTTGACTAACAAATTCAAGCTGAATTTTTTTTTTCCATTTGGAGTAACGGTTTTACATGAATGAATAAAAGATGACCATTGTAAGCACCCCTGTCAGAGTTAAGTCTCGTACACACGATCGGATTTCCATCGGACTAGTCCGAAGGGCATTGGCCGTGAAACTGTTCTACATACAGACGGAAGAACTTTTCCAACCAACATACACAAAACTACGTGTTTTGTCAGATCTTTAGCGCCACCATTTGGGACAACTTCTGTTAATGTTCTCCTCTGATGGTTAGCATTGGTTCAGAGCATGCGTGTTTTTACTTTGGATTTTAGTCCGACAGACTTGTGTACACATGATCACATAATTAGACGGAACACATTTGTTGTCAGACAATTTGAAGGCATGGCCATCCAACATTTGTTGTCGGAAATTCTGACAACAGTTGTCCGATGGAGCATACGGCATGGCCATCACACAATTGTTGTCGGAATATCCAATCGTGTGTACGGGCTTTTAAACTCCAAATGCCACTTTTGCTGGACAGCTTGATCTGTTGAAGGAAGTTCAAAAAAATAATAGACTTACTGGCCAGAAAAAAAAAGTCTAAAAAAATAAAACTAATGTAGCCACCACATCTAAAAACAGATTAGCTGCAATATAATACATTTTTGGGGGGATTAATACTTCTTTAATAAGGCAATAAACCAACTGCAGAAAGTAGTAACCAACAGCAAACAATAAAGTAAACCCTTATTAAAAAAAAACAGGCTGTGATTGCTGACCTACTTCTGAAAATGCAAGCTGCCTGGATAGCTTTGGCTTTAATACCTTCTGAGTCACTGACCTGGAACGAGCATGCAGATCAGGAAAATGAGGGTGACATTTGAACTCAGTCTGAATATTTGCTCAGTGGTTAGTATTTATTCAGGTTCAAGTGACTGGGAAAACACTAAAATGAATAAAACGGCATGACAGCCAAGCAACTAAAATCTTCGGATATAAAGGACATCAATGGCGGCATCCATACTCCCTCAGGTTTTCTTTAAGAGGTCCTGAATGGGCAAAGTGACATAGTCACTTTAAATCCCAACCTCTACACACTTATGCCTCGTACACACGGTTGGACTTTCCGAGAAAAACCTTCAATGTCCGCTATAATAACAAAGTTTGGTGGTAGGAGGAACCACTGAGCATAGCAGGGAACCAGAAGATCACCACTGTCAGAAGTGTCGGACTGTAAAGTGGCATCATTGGTATCAATATCTGCTATAATAACATAGGGTTGGTAGGAGAAGACAATGAGCACAGCAGGAAACCAGGCGATCACCAACCCCCAAAGTGTCGGACTGTAAAGTGGCATCATTGGTATCAATATCTGCTATAATAACATAGGGTTGGTAGGAGAAGACAATGAGCACAGCAGGAAACCAGGCGATCACCAACCCCCAAAGTGTCGGACTGTAAAGTGGCATCATTGGTATCAATGTTCCCGATATTAACATGGGGTTTGGTAGGAGGAACCACTGAACATAGCAGGGAACCATGAGATTACCACTCCCAGAAGTGTCAGATTCTAAAGAGACGTCATTGACATTCTTTCATAATTATAGCCAGGATCGGCAGTGGTAAGTATTTACTTCTTTGCAGGAGCATCTGTTGTTGGCGCTTCAATTTTTAGCAGGACAGTTACTTTAATAAAAACCCTGTAGCAACACCATTCATTTCAACAACACCCTTCTCATAAGGATATACTGTATTTATATTTTATGTATTTAAGACATTATTTACCTGTAAAAACCTCCCTTGTGTAGATATCCGAAAGCCCTGAGACTGCTATTGGGTGTCGCCATATTGGATGTGATGCCAGCAGCCCCAGCAGAGGCAGAGCTGTCTCTCAGTTGACGATGACCTTATATGGGGAGGTGAAATAAGATAAGCTGGGCCAGCACAGACAGTAATTAGACACTCCCAGAAGTAGAGAGGGCTGTGATGTGCAAGGAAGGGAGGAGTTGCACTAGAGAATTGATTTCCCTGGAGTAGTCAATTTTTTTTCTAGCAAGCTCACGGTACATTTACAAGTTAAAAAAATAATTTATAGGAAGAAAAAACACTGCAAGTAATTAAAAATATGTATTTTCAGTGTTTTTACCTCCAATCTTTTAAATTGGTTACAGGGTCTCTTTAGCCACATGGCCAATTCTCACATTTCTCTACTAAATGTAAAAATCATAATTTTTTTTTGCTGGAAAATTAAACCCCCACACATTATATATATATATATATATATATATATATATATATATATATATATATATATATATATATAGCAGAGACCCTAGAGAATAAAATGGAAGTCGTCGTAACTTTTTATCTCATGCAGTTTCATGGTTTAAAAAATAAAAAAAACATAAAATTTAGCCCAATTTTTTTGCATAATGTGAAAAATGATGTTACGCGGAGTAAATAGATATCTAGCATGTCACGCTTCAAAATTGCACACGTTCATGAAATGGCGCCAAACTTCTGTACTTAAAAATCCCCATAGGTGACGCTTTAAAATGTTTTACTGGTTACATTTTTTGAGTTACAGAGGAAGTCTTGGGCTAGAATTATTGCTCTCGCTCCAACGTTCGTGGGGATACCTCATATGTGTGATTTGAACACCGTGGGGTAGATTCAGATAGGTTAGCGGATCTTTAGATCCGCGTAACCTATCTGATTTACATTATGCCGCTGCAAGTTTTTGAGGCAAGTGCTTTATTCAGAAAGCACTTGCCTGTAAACTTGCGGCGGCGTATCGTAAATCCCCCAGCGGAATTTAAATTCCGTGGCTAGGGGGCGTGTAAAATTTAAATCAGGCGCGTCCCCGCGCCGAACGAACTGCGCATGTGCCGTCTGTAAATTTTCCCAGCGTGCATTGCTCTAAATGACGTCGATAGGACGTCATTGGTTTCGACGTGAACGTAAATTACGTCCATCCCTATTCGCAAACGACTTAAGAAAATTCAAAACTCGGCGCGGGAACGACGGCCATACTTAACATAGGATACGCCGCATATAGCAGGGGTAACTATACGCCGGAAAAAGCCGAATGCAAACGACGGAAAAAAAAAATCACTGGGCGTTCGTTCGTTTCTGAATCGGCGTAACTCCTCATTTGCATATTCCTTGCGTATACAAACGGAAGCGCCACCTAGCGGCCAGCGTGATATTGCAGCCTAAGATCCGACGGTATAAGTCACTTACACCTGGCGGATCTTAGGTAGATCTATGCGTAACCTGATTCTATGAATCAGGCGCATAGATACGACCGCCGGACTCCGAGATACGACGGCGTATCAGGAGATACGCCGTCGTATCTTCTTTCTGAATCCGGGCCCGTTTATATATGTGGGCGTGACTTACGAATGCGTTAGCTTTCTGCATGCAAGCACACAGGGACAGGGGCACTTAAAAAATATATATATATGTTATTACTAATTTTACTTTTATTTTACTAGTTTGACACTTTTTTTTTTTTACTTTTTTTTTTGTTGATCACTTTTATTCCAATTACAAGGAATGTAAACATTCCTTGTAATAGGAATAAGCATGACTTGTCCTCTTTACAGTGAGAAATGGGGTCAATAAGTCCCCACATCTCACCTCTAGGCTGAAAAGCCTGAAATCCCCCCAAAAAAATACAATCATTGCCCTCCTCAGGCTGATCTGGAAGGGCGAGATGGGAATCATAGTCCATCACATGCTGGAGGGCCCCAGATTGTCCTTCTCAGCTAGGTCACCTACGTAATATTGCTGCTCTTCCCCTTAGCAGCCTCCTTCATAATACATAGCACTCTGTCCCTTGGTTCTTCATTTTCAGCTATGTTGACCTGTTTCATGCTAGCCTTGCGCTCCCCTCCCCACCTTCAGTGACTCACACAGGAGACGTAATGCTGATGCTAATTTTTTTTTTATTCTTATGATTTTGCTTGACTGAAGCAGGCACAGAGCGGAGATGAGAGGAAGAAGCGTATAAATTGATGTAAGGAGCCTCCAGTGCGTAAAAAGCTTGCGTTTTAGGGAACCAATCTTTTCCAGAGATCCAAGTTGGTGTCTGTACAGGGGACAGAGAGGGCTGAGAGAGGGCTCCAGGGGCAGAGCAGGGGGGGGGGGGGGTGTAGTGTTCCAACGTTGACAGTCAGAAGTCATTTACTGGCAACATATAGGGGGGAGGGCAACTGTTTTGGTAAAAATAGGAACTACCTTTCCTTTAAAGTTTCTTGATGATGTCATCCAAAGAAGGAGGCAGAAGGAGAACTTGGCAGATACACACGGCTTGGTGTACTGAAGAAGCAGCAATCTCTTCCTCCATACTTGTTGCCTCGGGCACACGCCAGGCAGCTGTGACAGCACCATAATAAGCGAGTCTCTGCACACGTTACCAGGATGCCATGGTGCTGCCGCCATATGTATGTACTGGGCTGTAGTAGAGTTGTGCCGGGATTACAATGTATTTGTCAGTCTCTGATTCCAGAAATCCCGGCGTCTTTTTTTTTCTCCTGCTCCCCCCATGTGTAGTGCTCAGCTCTCGATCCCTCTCCCTTTGATCCCAATCCTACAGGAACTTGGAACCTGTGTCCCTGTAAAAGAAAACATAAAAGACTGTTAATCATGACCTTGTATGTACTGTATTCAATGTAAAACCATCACTAAAGTGGGGCTGATTTATGAAAACTGGGACTGAACAAGTATATTTTCCGCACAGTAACCAGTGGGATTTTATCAGCCAATCTGAACATGAAAACGCATCTCATTGGTTATTGTGGGCAACTCTTTTACTTTTTTCCAAACTTTATTGGGGAGTCCATTGTATGTAGCCAGGTCCTGTGAATGAGGTATGATTTCAGAAGACCATTTGTGATTGTGCAGGAAGGCAATGGCAGTATGTTTTCAGTTGCCCTCGGCTTCCCTTTGAGGACATTTTGAGTTGCTCCCAACCCCTTTCTAATGCCGCGTACACACGATCGGACATTCCGGCATCAAAACCGTGGCTTTTTTTCCAAAGAATTGTTCGCTCAGTCTTGTCTTGCATACACACGGTCACACAAATGTTGTCGGAAATTCCGAACGTCAAGAACGTGGTCACGTACAACACTACGTTAAGCTGAGAATGATTCTGTTTAATGATTCCGAGAATGCGTCGAATTGTTTCTGAGCACGTGTAGGATTTTTGTGCATTGGAGAAATGTAGTCCTGACACAAAAAATGCCAGTGAACACAAACTTCTCAGAGTTCAATGTCTTTCTCTTCAAAATTCTAGCAGTTTGGGTAGGTAGCATGGGTGGGTAGCATGACTAATAAGAAGCATAAGCTTAACAGTTTACATCCCCCAAAATATGGACCTTGCCCAAAATAGGACACCTGAATAATCTTTATATTGGAAGAGAAAGGCTACAGCTTTGTTGCAACATTAAAGGAGAAGTATAGCAAAAACGTTTGTGGCTGTACTTTTATGGATCACAGGAGTGCAGTTTTTTTTGTACTCCTGTGACCCATTTTCAGCTTAAGCCCGCTGTCAGTTGACATCCCAGAGCAGCTCCAGGCTCTGAAAAGATCCAGATCATATGGTCAGGATCCACCAAGTTGCCTGGACTGGCAGCTGGCTCAGCCTCTCAGCCAGCCGCTCCTGTCTCCTCCACAGCCCCGCTCTACAGTGAGTGGTGAGCAGAGAGCCGGTCACTGACAGTCACCAGCTCTTTACAGGCTGAAGACTCTGTTCTCAGTCTTAGAGACCTGGCGGGGGACAGATGCAGCAGCATCGGACTGATGCTGCATTCGCCTAAGTGAGTATAATTTTTTATTTAATGATTTAATTAATTCTATACTTCTCTTTTAAAGCGGAGTTCCAGCCTTTTTAATGTTTATTAAAAGTCAGCAGCTACAAAAAGTGTAGCTGCTGACTTTTAAAACAGACAATTTACCTGTTCCATGATCCAGCGAAGTGGCCGCCCGGAGCGTCGCTCCTCTGCACCTCCATTGCTATTCTGGGCATCTGGCCATGACTGCTTTCAGCTTTACGGCTGGGCACGCACTGCGCATGTGCGAGTCACGCTGCGCTCCCGGAATGGACAGGCGATCTACTGGGACCTGTCACGTGTCCCAGGAGATCGCCTAGAGGAAGGGGCCGCCTAGAGGCAGAGGAGGAGTCACCTAGGCGGCCTGTAGGTGGAAGTAGGAAGTGGGACAGAAGCCCCCACTCCCCCCCCCCCCCCAAAAAATTACATGTCAAATGTGGCATGTAAGGGGGCGAGGAGTGCTTAAAGCGGAAGTTTTTTTAAGCAAATAAAAAAAATAAGTTTGATAGGAACAGTCAGGGAAAACTGTAAGCACCCGTTTATTTTAAGAGTCTAAATGCCAATCTCAACCGTTCTCAACCTTTTTAACAGAGAGGAACAGTCAAAATAGTTTTCCAGTATATATACTGTATTATATATATATATATATATCCATATCTAAAGCTCACAGTACATTAGTGTGATGGCCATGGGAAAGATTACTCACATGTGTGGTTAATGTAAAGAATCCTCTTCTTACTGATCATTGGTGTTAGTGGGCAGAGGCAGAAATTGCACTTTGCTCAATGAACCCCTAGCAACCTCTGGAGCAACCCTAGGGTTCCACAGACCTGGTTAAGAAAGGCTAGCCTATCTTAACCACAAATTCCAAGCAGTCATTTCACTAATCAAAACTAACAGAAGGTGTGTAACACAGACCATTTAAATGATGATTCAAATCTACCAATAAAGCTATGACAACAAACATAATAAGAAGGGCCAGTGGCGACCTTCCAGGTGTCTGACACAGCTTCAGATCAATCCTTCCCTCACACGTGCTTAATTGTTACCATGATTACCACCATTCACAGACATCAGTGAAAAGTGACCCCCACAGTGCTACATAATTTATAAGACCACCCTTTACATTTTCATCCTTTTGGCAGTCAGGGCTGCCTTTCCCTATTTCCCTATAGATAAAAGGGGCCCTCAAGGCTGAAAATCACCATTGTTGCTTTGCCCTATATACTATACTTTAGAGTAGTAAATGGAGTTCATGAAGCTCCCTAGACATATTTCAATAAAAGTAAAAAAAATTGAGATATATCATATTGACAGCTAAGTGGTTAGAGCTTTTGCCTTGGTGGGCTCCCATGGTCAATTTTCAAGGACACTACCTGAATGTACTTTTTGTTTAATGTGTCCTCAGGCTTTGGAATTGTGTCAATGGATAAATGCAGCTTGCTTCTAGATGCATTATACTGTCATTTGACATCAGTTTTAGACACTTCTGAGAACACAAACTGCATCAAACTGTTTCAAGCTGCTTTTGCATTCCCTTTGACTTGTATGTGTGAGAAAAGCAGTTCTGAAGAAATCAAAAGCTTGTCAACACAGGCCCTTCGCATTGGTTTTCTCCCACAATCCAAAAACAATCTGGTAGATTAACCGGTTAAGGACCGCCGCATGACTATTTACGTCGGCAGAATGGCACGTCTGGGCACATGGACGTACAGGTACGTCCCCTTTAAGATGCCCAGCTGTGGGTCACGAGCTCGCCGCCTGGTCCTGTCCTCCGTGACCGCGGACACGATCTCGCGATTAGGTCACAGAGAGGAAGAACGGGGAAAGGTGAGTGTAAACAAACCTTTCCCATTCTTCCTAGTGTGGCTGTCAGTGATCGTCTGTTCCCTGTGTTAGGGAACGACGATCAGTGATATCACAGGCACAGCAACGCCCCCCCACAGTAAGAACACTTCCTTAGTACATACTTAACCCCTACAGCGCCCCCTCCTGGTTAACCCCTCCACTGCCAGTGTCATTTTCACAGTAACAGTGCATTTTTATAGCACTTTTCGCTGTGAAAATGACAATGGTCCCAAAAATGTGTCAAAAGTGTCCGCCATAATGTCGCAGTCACGAAAAAAATCGCTGATTGCCGCCAATAGTAGAAAACAAAAATTATTAATAAAAATGCCATAAACTATCCCCTATTTTGTAAACGCTATAAATTTTGCGCAAACCAATGAATAAACGCTTATTGCGTTTTTCTTTACCAAAAATATGTAGAAGAATACGTATCGGCCTAAACTGAGGAAAAAACATTTTTTTTAATATATTTTTGGGGGGGAAATTTATTATAGCAAAAAGTAAAAAATATATATATATTTTTTTTAAATTGTCGCTCTATTTTTATTTATAGCGCAAAAAAATAAAGACCGCAGAGGTGATCAAATACCACCAAAAGAAAGCTCTATTTGTGGGAAAAAAAGGACGCTAATTTTGTTTGGGAGCCACGTCGCACGACCACGCAATTGTCAGTTAAAGCCACGCAGTGCCGAATCGCAAAAAAAAAGGGGCCCAGTCCTTTACCTGCATATTGGTCCGAATCTTAAGTGGTTAAAGGGGTTGTAAAGGATAATTTTATTTTATTTTTTTAAATAACAAACATGATATACTTACCTCCACTGTGCAGCTCGTTTTGCACAGTGTGGCCCAGAACCTCGTCTTCTGGGGTCCCTCGGTGGCTGTCTCGGCTCCTCCCCGCAAGAAATAACCCCCTTCATTGGAGCTCTCTCCCATGCGGGTTAGTTCTTGCGGGCGCGGTCCCGTGATACAGCCGGCGGCTATTGCCGCTCACTGTATCACTTGGCAGCGCCCCCCCCCGGGCCACGTCATTGGATGTGATTGACAGCAGCGCGAGCCAATGGCTGGGCTGCTATCAATCCATCCACTCTAGCCAATCAACGGCCAGACTGAGCAGAGAAGAGGACGTCGGGGGCGAGCGCAGCAGGTAAACTGGCTCAGGTAAGTAAAACGGGGGGACTGGGGGAGCCGTAACTGTCAGACGTTTTTTCACCTTAATGCATAGGATGCATTAAGGTGAAAAAACATGAACCTTTACAACCCCTTTAACGATTTATAACTCTTACACCGGGGGACATTCTGCCATGGTGTAAAGTCTGCGATGCACCACAGAGTTCTCTCTCTTTAGTGCAGCAGAGAGATAGCTCTGTGATTGGACAAAAGGCAGTCATGTGACTATGATAGGTCCCAGCTTTTTTTTGCCCCACACAATGTTCTATTGCTCACTGCTGGCTTTGAGGTCCCTAAGCCAGCAGAGCGCAATGCACATTTGTAAAGCACAATCAAAAATGATAAACTCTTTCAGACAGTCTGTATTGTCCCAGAGCAATTAATCAGATTTAAACTTTTAACCTAATTTTACAATGCTGGAATGAACTGATGACTCTCATGAGTTGCCAAGGATTGTCTCACACAGTTTCTCTTCTCTGAGGCTTTCACAGATATGGACCCTGTCCATCCTCCCATTGGATGAAGACATAAGAACAATGATGATATACTGACATAGACACACTGAGGCTAACCCCATCCAAAGACCATTCGCTGCTCATAGACGAGTGCTCACCCCTCTTCTTGTCTTGTGAACTCTCCATGTGTCCGGTTCTTGCGGTCTGTTTCGGCAAGGTATTTGTCCCTTTCGTGAGCCGTGTTTTTGAGATGTTTACTGAAAACTGCTGCATCGGCAGCCCAGCTTCCCCTTCTGTGAATTCCCAGACTTGGGCTGGGATCCTCTTGTGAAGCTCCGGTCCCTTCGTCGTAGGACAAGAGATTTCGGGAGCGGACTGCAAGACAAAAATACAATGCACAGAACTGTTATTCGCCAAGTAAAGAATTGCCTTCATTAGGACACATCTGTCAAATCCAAACATAAAATGTTGGTTCAGCATATGTTTAACGGGTGACTTAAATAAAAACTGTGGCATTGCCTGACTGTGTTTTTGAACAGTGCATCTCCTGACCCCATATACTTATCTGCGCCCTTTCTCCACTCCTGCCTCCTTAGCAGAGGCCAAAAATACCTGGTTCTTCTAGGTACCGAGGAGCATATGACCTTCTATTCTGTGATGGCACCTGGGCCTAGCAGCCAAATGCTAGATCCGAGCCCTGTCACATGACCAGGGGAGTAACTTCACTACTCCCCAGGTGGGCTCCACAACCAGTTTTAGAACAGACTGTAGAGGAGCAAGGAACCACCAGATAGTTCTGGTATGGTAAGTATATGGTGGCAGAGGAATGCCCTTTGCAGATACTGTATTATTGCCCTGCATGGGTAAGGTGATGGCATTTCATTAAATAAGCATAAAGTAAGAGAGGGTGAATTTACTTAACGGGGACACCGACAGCAATTAAATCCTGGCAGAGGTTCTAACACTCCCAAATTTTTTCAAACCTATATAGAAAAAGTTTTGGCTAGGAATTGAAACGGGACTCTGGGACTCAATGCTTTTTAAAATCCCAAGTGACCAACATCTTTGGCCATGGCTGCTTTCTAAAGAAGCATACCAGAAGTAAAAAAGCCTGTCCTCTGCTACCAACTGCAGACCCTTACTCTCATTTAGGGGAAGCAGCAGTCTCAATGTAGAAGTGCAACGGGTTCCCTCCTGAGTCCGACCTCTATCTCTGAAATGCTCATTCTCAACACTGATTGGAGAGCTCTGGCTCAGATTCAGCAGGTGGCATGTTGCACCTTGGCAATGAGACCACTGCTTCCACATAGAAAGCAAAGGTCCCACTCTGCAGAATGCTGGCAGGGGACAGGCTTTTCTACTCAGGCTGTGACTGCTTTTAAAGAAAACAAATTAAGAATTTACACACATTTTGATGCACCTGGCATGCATTTAGCCAATTTAAAATAAAAGTTAAATTGGGCTTTAAGTAAAAATGCCATGTGGATACGTTTTTACTTTCCTGAAACATTTATATTGCAATCTCTAACAGGGGGATTAGACCAGCCATTCTCAACTAGGGTTCAGAGGTTAATAGGGGTTTCTTGAGCTGTGATCGATTGACCTCTCATCTGACAGTGCCTGCATGGTCCTGGGTCCATCACCACTTTTGGTAGGGTCAGTGGCATGACACCAATGATCTGTCTGTACAAGGAGCATTATTCCTGCTGACCACCAATGTAAGGGACATTCTTTCCAATAAATCTGACTTCCCAAGACATGGAATTTATTTGAAAGGTTCCTTTGGGGTGAAAAGGTTGAGAATGCTGGCCATAGTTGTAACAATAAAACTGTTGAGTGAACCAGTTGTTTCAGTTGGATCCAGCATAAGTCCACTTTTTTCCACTAGTATTTCCATCCCTATTAACTGAAGAATATTCAATCAAAAATGGATAGGCTGTAAATTCCAATCATTTCAGCAACTGATCACTCAAGAAGTCATTTGTCCCAGCACCATAGCATTCTACCATGACTCAAACAAAGCACTATTTGAAGAATAAAACAAGCGTTTCACAGAAACAGGTGCTGACATCTGATTAATTTTGTTATTAATAGTGATGAAATAGATGTCTTTTGCTGTTGTATCAAAGGATCAATTTAATCCTGTGATCAATAAAGATATCTAATTACATTCAAAACTATTGATCTCATAGAAATGTGAGGCAAGTCTGGTCAGCACAAATAAAGAACATGTCTAATGTTAATGATATGTTGACATCAGCCCAAAGTCACAATGCTATCCCGCTGCTGATGAAGGTAAGATAAGTAAAGAGGGTGTTCATGTGTCTGTCTTACTCTGGCTGAGGGTATACAAGTCAGGTGCCAAAGGAGGGGCCGATTTCACTGTCTGAGACCCCGAAGAGAATTCTGGGAAGGATGGAATCATGGACCCCAAGGCAAGAATAAAACACAGTACCACAACCTGCAGAGAGGAGAAAGATATCAGAGGGATAGAACATACACTAAAAATATTAGTTGGTTAGTCGTGAAGTAGGCAAAGAAACGGCTTACATCAGAAGTATAGAGATGTAGAGGAGGTTAGTTTATAGGTGTGACATGCTTGGGAGACTTGCCAAGTTATTCCTCTACTGTATATACTCATAGATTAAGTTTTACAAGTTCATACTCCAATTGACCGAAAAACAGCCCTTCAATCCAGGCAGCTATAAATGATTTTGATCTTCAGATGTTCTCATCCAACATCAGTGCCTGACCTCACAAATGTGCTTCTGGAAGAATGGTCAAACATTCCCATAGACACACTCCTAAACCTTGTGGACAGCCTTCCCAGAAGAGTTGAAGCTGTTATAGCTGCAATACTTTTGGTAATATTGTATGTATGTGTGTGCGAGTGTGTGTATATGTGTGTGTATATATATATATATATATATATATATATATATATATATATATATATATACTGTGTGTGCCTTAAAAAATATTCATACCCCTTGAAATTTTCCACATTCTGTCATGTTACAACCAAAAACATAAATGTACTTTATTGGGATTTTATGTGATAGACCAACACAAAGTGGCACATACTTGTGAAGTGGCAGGAAAGTGATAAATGGTTTTCAATTTTTTTTTTTTTTACAAATAACTATCTGAAAAGTGTGGTGGGATCCACAGCTCAGGTGGGAGAATCTGTCCACAGGACAACTATTAGTTGTCCACTCCACAAATCTGCCCTTTATGGAAGAGTGGCAAGAAGAAAGTAATTGTTGAAATAAAGCCATGAGAAGTCCTGTTTGCAGTTTGCAAGAAACCATGTGGGGGACACAGCAGAAGGTCAGAAGAGACCAAAATGTAACTTTTTGGTCTAAAAGCAAAACGCTATGTGTGGTGGAAAACTAACGCTGCACATCACCCTGAACACACCATCCCCACCATGAAACATGGTGGTGGCAGCATCTTGTTTTGGGTATGCTTTTCTTCAGCAGGAACAGGAAAACTGGTCAGAGTTAATGGGAAGATGGAGGGAGCCAAATACAGACTTCAAACTTAGAAAGAAAACCTGCTATCCCGCATACAGACGATCGGACATTCCGACAACAATACCGTGGATTTTTTTTTCCGACGGATGTTGGCTCAAGCTTGTCACGGTTGCACAAATGTTGTTGAAAATTCCGATCGCCAAAAACTCGGTCAAGTACAACACGTACGACAGCACTATTAAAGGGAAGTTCAATACCAGTCGTGTTAGTAGAAGTTTGGTGAGAGACGATTCACGCTTTTCAGCCTCATGCTTTTCAGTCCGTTACAGCATGACGAATATGCTATCTACATTACGAACGCTAGTTTTACCAGACCGAGCGCTTCCGTCTCATACTTGATTCTGAGAATGCGATCGGAATTGTCGGAAATTGCGACAGAAAATGTCCGATGGGGCCTACACACGGTCGGAATTTCCGATCAAAAGCTCCCATCGAACATTTGTTGTCGGAAATTTCCAAGCGTGTGTACATTAGACATTCGAGTCTGCAAAAAACTTGAGACTGGGGAGGAGGTTCACCTTCCAGCAGGACAACAACCCTAAACATACAGCCAGAGCTACAATGGAATGATTTAGATCAAAGCATATTCATGTGTTAGAACAGCCCATTCAAAGTCCAGACCTAAATCCAATTGAGAATCTGTGGCAAGACCTGAAATGGCTGTTTTTTATTATTTAAATGTAATGTTCCAAAATGGTGCCTAAATTGGCAACTTCCAGCCTCAAGTGCTGTCACACAGAAATGTGTCCCAGTGTAGAATGGCCCAGTCAAAGTCCAGACCTAAATCCAATTCAGAATATGTGGCAATTGCTATTCACAGACGCTCTCCCATCCAATCTGACAGAGCTTGAGCTATTTTGCAAAGAAGAATGGGCAAAAATGTCACTCTCTGGATGTGCAAATCTGGTAGAGACATCCCCAAAAAGACTTGGTTCTACAAAGTATTGACTCAGGGGGGCTGAATACAAATGCACGCCACACTTTTTACATATTTATATATATAAAAAAAAAAATAGAAAACCATTTATCATTCCTTTCACTTCACAATTATGTGCCACTTTGTGTTGGTCTATCACATAAAATCCCAATAAAATCCATTTACATTTTTGGTTGTAACATGACAAAATGTAAAAAAAATCAAGGGGTATAAATACATTTTCAAGGCACTGTGTGTGTGTGTGTGTGTGTATATATATATATATATATATATATATAGTTGTTTGGAGCCCTAGTGTAACACGTGCATTAGAATTGCTTTGTGTGTTCCGTTCTGGATTTATTTATTTTTATTTGTTAAATGAATCTCATAAAAATAAAAGATCAGTTGTTCAGTTTGGCTGTCCGATGACACTACTAGTGAAATGGTTCTCACACAGCACAGTGTCACACCTGCTAAAGAAGGAGCAGTAACTGAAACACCCATAAAGACACTCTGCATGCTAGGACAGTGAACAGCAAGTTTTACTCCTGGCAACCCAGCAGGAATGAGGTTAGGCGCGCCACCCTGGGCCCAAAAACTGATTCCAACCACACTTCTGTTTGCATGAAGTTTATATGTTTTTCTTGTGTTTGTGTGGATTTCCACCAGCTACTTTGATTTCCTCCCACAAGCTAAAAATATACCAGCGGGTTAATTGGTTCCTGCTTAAATTAGATGTGTGGTGCTTGTATGACTGTGGTAAGGTTACTACACAGTTATGGTTGCCAACATTTTAAAATACTTTCCCTGGGTGTACCTGAAGGGTGACTAAAAACACAGATACCATTTCCGTTATGCTGGATTAAAAAACCTGCGTTGTACAGTAACAAGCAGTATATGTACAATGCAGTGCGTTGCTGTTTTTTCAAAACGGCACACTAATTAATTCGTTTTCGTCCGAATGCATTTTCGTCCGAATTTCAGGTATTTTCGTTATCGTTTTAACAAACGAAAACGAAAGCACAGAAAACGAAAAACGAAAGATCCGACATAAACAAATGCTTTATTTTCGTTTTCGTTGCGGTCCAATGTGCCTAACCTTAACTCTATTAGTCCAATATTATTCTACATAAAGAGAAAAGATTCGACATTATAGAGACATAAAGAAGAGTCGACATAGAGAGCAAAGATTCGACATAGAGAGAAAAGATTCGACATAGAGAGAAAAGATTCGACATAGAGAGACATGATGATTCAACATAGAGAGACATAAGGAGTAAAATTTTTTTTTTTTTTTAAAGATTCTGTCGAATCTTCTTTTTTTTTCTTAGAACATTCGACAGACACCATAAGCCTTCAATGACAGATTCGACATAGAGAGACATGAATATTCGACATAGCGAGACATGAAGATTCGACATAGAGAAACATGGAGATTGGACAAAGAGAGACATGAAGATTCGACATAGAGAGACATGAAGAGTCGAAATAGTTTTTTTTTTTTTTTTTCAAAGATTCTGTCGAATCTTCTTTTTTTTTTTTTTTCTTAGAACATACGACAGACACCATAAGCCTTCAATGACAGATTCGACATAGAGAGACATGAAGATTCGACACAGAGAGACATGAAGATTCGACATAGCGAGACATGAAGATTCGACATAGAGAGACATGAAGATTCGACATAGAGAGACATGAAGATTCGACATAGAGAGACATGAAGATTCGACATAGAGAGACATGAAGAGTCAAAAAAATGTTTATTTTTTTTAAAGATTCTATCGAATCTTTTTTTTTTTCTTTCTTAGAACATTCGACAGACACCATAAGCCTTCAATGACAGATTCGACCTTAATTTGGATTTTCTGACGAATGCATTTTTTTAACGAAAAACAAAATAAATAAAAACGAATTTCGGGAGTAACTAAATACATTTATTTTTCGGACGAAAACGAAATTACAAAACAAAATATTTCAGTGTGCACATGTCTAACACCAATGCACATATACAGTAATAACAATCAGACCCATGTTATGGCGCACACATGCATTGCGGTGCATTGTGTTGCCAATAATAAAGAATGAAAAAAAAATAACGCAGATTGGATAATTTGTGCATTAAGGTGTGTTAGGAACCATTAAAATTGCTGACTTGGCACATATGCATTAACGCATCTTAAAGGTAAGAAAGAACCCTTATAGATGGAGCCCTGTAAGAATCTAGGACAGTGGTTCTCAACCTGGGGGTCGGGACCCCCTTGGGGGTCAAATGAGGATTTGCCAGGGGTCCCCAAAACCTGGGCTGTTCCTGAAGCCTGCGGCCGCCCACTCAGCCTCTTCACACCTGCCCATTCAGTTCATGGCATAGCTGGGGGGGGGGCAGGGACTAGAGGTCAACTGACTGGTGAGGAATGTGAAGTGGGAGGGGCTGGAGGAGACCCTATCTGCTGATTTCAGCATAGGTGTCACTGCTACGAGAAACCACAAAGTCGGAGACACAGTGAGTAACACTATCTGTGCTTAGAGTTGCCCTTAAAAGTCCCCACTACAGTTCTCAGATCAGCAGATGACCTTGATCAAGAGCACCTAAGTTGGCTGATCCCAACTCCCCGCCAGCACTGCCACTGATCCCAACTCCCCACCAGGGAGTAAGAGAAGGAATAAAAATAGAGACTACATGGAAGGGAGAGGAAAAGAGGGGTAGGAACAAAAAAAGGGAGAGAAAGAATAAGAGAAAGAACAAGAATGACGTCTAGAGAGGGATGGGGATAACAAACAAGAAATTAGGATAGAGAGAGATAAAAAGGAAAGAAAAGAGGAACAAAGAGAGAGTGGTACATCCAAAAATGTACTATAAGGGGTTTTAATACTGAGTGGAAGGGACTCAGGGAGCACTAAATGTCCGTGGGTTAGGTCTTGTCTTGGGTGCCGACAACCCACGATAGGAAAATAATTTTACCGTTAGGGGTCCCCACAACTTGGGACATTTATCAAGGGGTCACGGCACTAGACAGGTTGAGAACCACTGATCTAGGACTTGATTCTAAGATTTCATGGGGCCTCCATTATTGGGTTACATTCCCACCCACCTTAGGCTGGCCATACATTATACAATTTTCCTTTTAGATGTACCAAAACCAAATAACATGAGGTCAAACCTAAACACTTTTAATTTGTATGTAATCAGGCAGGTTCTTGAACTACACGGGGGGGCTTTAGACAGACCTGTCCATGGCCCCCCTTCACTCCAGCCTGCACCACATTCACCCCCCCGTCACTGGATCACTTAGTGTACATGGTTCACTCACCTCTCCTCTGAGGTAGTCTGCTGGTGGGATCCTCTGCCTCCAGGCACCCCTAGATCAGCACACACAGCCCAGATCTCCCACCCGATTGCTGACTCAGATACAATCCCTGATAGGTGACAGCGGGAGCGGGTGTCTGGCAACAGCATCCAAGATCGTCCCCCCGACGACTCTGATAGAGAGGAGAAGGAGGCGGTGGGGCTTACTTAAAGCCGTGTGTTTCCAGAGAGAGCGCCGACTGCATCCTCCCTCCTTCTCCTCCAAGGCCATTGGGATTGCTTCTCGTTTCAGCCAATCGGAAAACAGGTTTTGGGATCTGCTTCCTGATTGGCTGGGAGGAGAATTAATGTGATAATAGCAAATATTCATTCGCTATTGTCCCACAACTGGGTTGGCTCAGAGTGCAGTTTTCTTCGCCCGATCCCACCCTTTTTTGAAGCCTATTAGAGCATCTGGCTCTAATCACGTGCAAAAAAACCAAAACAAACACCCCCGTATTGTAATCCACGCATCCGGCGTCCTGCATGTAGATAAGGGAGCCAGACACATTGATGGGGGGGCGGCGCCCCTAAACCCCTAGTAGACGGGCCGACAATGCATAACTGAAGGTAAATCTAAAGAATAAACAAGAAAATTGTATACTGTATGGCTAGTTTTAGAGTTTTGCTATTCCTGTCCACCTTGTGTGGACATACAATGTTTGATTTTGCCCATAGTTCCCTTTGTAAAAAGAATTTGGCATACACACCACGAATCCAGAAATCAATCCTACTTTGTGCCAATGGTTTAGGGTGGTGGTGCATTGGTGATGGAATCGAGCCAACCAGGACCAAAATTCAACATCCCGAAAAGGTGGTCCTGACCCATACCAGATACAGTAGGTGTACCAAATAATGCGACCAGCGAGTTAGCTTTCTCAATTTATCGCAGTCGTTGTAGGCACAAAATGACAACTTTGACAATTCCTCTATCAGTCGGTCAGGAACCTTTGTCGCTGTCACAGAAGAGAAAGTTGTAGGGCACATACCATTAGGCACGTTCCTGTCTGTGTTGCAGCAAGTTTGCAGGGTCGTGGCACTTTCCCTGTCACCAAGGCCTGCAGCTTTTGTAGCTGCTGTAGGAGAGACCTAAGGAAAATGAATGAAATTAATGAAATGATCAAATTCAAGTACCAGTGTATTCAAAGGCAAAGAAATCTTAGTCCTGTGTGATTTCCAGCATTCACTCTATTTTATAGATCATATCCACAGTATTATCTATGAATCACAGAGTTGCTGCAATTCACAGAATGAACACTAGGTGGTGACAAAATCTCACATCAGAACAAACTGGACCTAACTTTTTTGAAATTCTTGAATTCATTTCCCACATGGCCCATTTTGCATTATAAAGATTTCAACCGGTCAATTGTTCAAAATTAATTTCGGTAGCAGTATCATGCACGCTTGCCAGCATTTAAACGGCTGCCAGGTACAGTTTGCTGCCCAGATGACATATTTAAGCCCACTGCATACAATGCAAGGTTAATAGAGGGCTATATTCCCAGTTATGAATTATTAAAGCTGAACTCTAATAATATATATACAAAAACACATTTAATTCAGATATGTATTTTTTAAATCCAGTAAAAATATTTTCATTCAAACTTAGCCAAAGTACGTGAGCTGATGTAATCCTCTGCACAACAGTGCTTAAATAGAGGGAGGGACATCAGTATGAGCCAATACAGGCTCTCATAGGCAGACAAAGAGAAGAGCAAAGGGATGTGCTCACCAGTGCCTTGCTAGCCTGCTGCTCCTTGAGTGTTCAATCACAGGCTGGGTTGGGGATATTACCATGCTCAGTAATTAGAATATCATTAGATGTAAGAAAATCTTTCAAAGCTTTTTTTAGATCAGTTATTGATTTGGCCATTACTACCTTCAGTGGCCAGGCATTCTATTTAATAAAAATTTGAACTGCAGGCAAACAGCTTTATACACAGTTGAAATAAATATATATAAAGGGCCAGATTCAGGTAGGGAGCCCGTATTTGTGTGCGGGCGTAGCGTATCCTATTTACGCTACGCCTCCGCAACTTTGACAGGCAAGTGCAGTATTCACAAAGCACTTGCTCCGTAAGTTGCGGCGGCGTAGCGTAAATAGGCTGGCGTAAGCCCGCCTAATTCAAATGTGGAAGATGTGGGTGTGTTTTATGTAAATGTATTGTGACCCCACGTAAATGACACTTTTTCCGAACGGCGCATGCGCCGTCCGTGAAAGTATCCCAGTGCGCATGCTCCAAATTATGCCGCAAAGACTCATTGGTTTTGACGTGAACGTAACTTACGCCCAGCCCCATTCACGGACGACTTACGCAAACGACGTAAAACGTGAAAAATTTTACGCGGTCCCAACGTCCATACTTAACATTGGCTGCGCCTCCTATAGCAGGGGTAACTATACGCCGGAAAAAGCCTAACCCAAACGACGTAAAAAAATGCGCCGGGAAAACGTACGTTTCTGAATCGGCTTATCTACCTAATTTGCATATTCAACGCGTAAATATACGCCGGTCGGATCTTAGTCAAATCTATGCGTAACTGATTCTAAGAACCAGGCACATAGATACGACGCCGCACACTCAGAGATACGACGGTGTATCTGGAGATACGCCGTTGTATCTCCTACCTGAATCTGGCCCAAAGTGTGCTATCTGTCAAAATATTTGTAACTGTTCAGACAGCCTTTTTTTATTTTAAAGGGTACATTTTATTAGAGTTTGAAAAATAAAATGTACAGCACATTTCTCAGTCATTATACATAAATGATGTATAAATTCAACAGCAATAAACATATTTCAACATATGCTCATGATATATGTGTCACACCTCACATTTATATCATCTTATCAATAAAGAAATTTCAAATGACCTTAACATTTGCATTCTGTTGCTCATAGGTGTGCGCAGCCTATGGCATTAGGGTGTGCACCTCAAATCTCAAACATATATGCATGTGTGACATATGTACCGGCCTCTTCCCCACTATCCATCCTGAAACAATGGGGCGGAGCAAGGCTGATCCGGGCAGCAGAAAAAAGATGAACAGGAACAGGAGGGGTGGCGGTAGTGGCATATATTGGTACTGATCCCCCTGTATTTTGCTGCTGTTGCAGCTGAATGTCAAGGAGAGGGAGAGGAGGAGAAGCCTACTTTCAGCTGCTGCAGGAGGAAATTACAGATCGGTTCCACTATATCCCAGCCCTACTGCCCTTCCTATCCAGATTCTGGGGGTCGGCAAGGAAGGATCGCGGTTTACCTGTCACCTGCCCACGATCGGCAGGTAGCTCACGATTGATGGGTTGCCAACCTCAGGATTAGAGTGTGCCCAGGCACACCCCTTGCTTACGCCTATGCTGTTCCTATTCTGACCTATACTCTCGCAGGTATTATCATCCATTAACCCACTTGCATCATCTCCTGGGGTTTATTTCAGCCATCCAGCCCACACCTTTTCAAACTTTTTAGGGCACCCTCTAGCCATTTTATACAGAGGCAGTGCTTTGTTTACTAGGTTCAAACAGGTTTGTACAGATAGAGGGATCGGATCCTTCCACCTAAGAGCCAGTGCTTTCTTAGTGTAGCAAAAGAGTATTCTGAGCAGTGTTTTTTTGTGATTCAGATATTCTTTCTTCATCCAGATCGCCTAACAGGCATCTGGCCAGAGAGTAGATATAAGGGAGGGCCAGGGTATCTTCTAGATATTGGAGGATTGCTTTCCAGAATCTCATCACCTGGGGACATTGCCACACCATATGGAAGAAGTCTCGCATCGCACTCCTGCATCTATGGCATTCTGGGGAGTCCTGTCTTCCCCTTTTATGTAACCTTTGTGGTGTATAATATATCCTTTGTAAGTAGTTAAACTGTATTAGCTTGTCCCTGGCCGAGATCATTGAAGACAGCATCGAATTCAGGGCCTTAGACCAGGATTCATCCGTAATGGATGGGATATCAACTTTCCATTGCGCAGCCACCTTTTCCATTCTAGTGGAAGAGGATGTCAGCAGGATAAAATAGTATCTAGAAATAAGCTTGGAGTGGTCCTCGTCAGTTATCATTTTTTCCATACTGGAAGGTAGAAGCACCACTTTCCCCCCTCCATACTGTGCCCTTACTGCGTAACGTAGTTGTAGGTAGCGGAAAAATAATGCGTTTGGTATCTTATATTCTAACTTCAGGTCCAGAAATGTTCTAAATACCACATCTCTAAACAGTTGATGGGCATATTTGACACCATACTCTGCCCAGCATGCGCCATCCAGGAATTTTGTATATCTCACCAAGTTGAGGATTGTGCCACAAGGGGGCGTTCAGGGAGGTGGTCAAGCTGGTTCCTCCCATCCTAGTATTACACATGTGAAATATTCTGTACGATAGTTTAAATATATTTGCTCCTTGTGCAGGATATGGGCCTTTTCTGTATAGAATGTTAATCAGAGCCTCATATGAGTATACCGGGGCTACACAGAAGCTAAAGTGGAAGTCAAGGGTGGTGAAGGTGGCCAGCATTTGCCATAATGTTCAAGTGCGGTTGTGCTCTCTTTCTAGTGATATGAGACCCAAGCTGCCCACATCCACTCTGTCCCCACTGGGGCCATATAATCTTCCTCTTCTTCGGGCACTGATGAGGTCTCCTGTGCATGAACACCAAAGTTACATAATCTCAGCACCCAAATCCTGAATACTCTGTAGTCTGCAGATCACAAAAGTACTAGCACATAAGTAAGAGTTTTTTGGTAGAAGAGACTTATAAGGACTACCAAAAGACCCTACCCTACTGGCAGTTTTTTGGTTTTCAAGGTTTACCTCTACATTTAGCACTACAACCAGGTCTAGGAACTGCACCAGCCTGTGACACAACAATGTACAGTACACCTATAGGGCCATCTCTCTTCTCTCGCCTCCTGTAAGCTTAATCACCCTGTAAGACTGAATGAAAAACCTGATTGGCGCAGAAAGCTACCTCTAGATGGCCAGAAATCTGGCCAGATTAGATGTTTCTTAGATTGGACTTGTAACAGTAAGTGATGCCAGTGCTATTGGGAATGCCAAAAAAGGGCACAGCTGGAGGTAATGTGTGAATGGTAAGATGTTGGAGAGATCAGATACAAAACAAAGAACCGTGCCTACAAAGCATACTGTAGCTGCCACGTAGGTACATGATTAATAAAAACTGGCTAGGTTATATCTAGCACAAAGAATACCCAAATGGGGATCTAAACTTTTTGTGCAGTGTTGGTCACTGGCATGTGGCAAGTGAAAGCACCTCACCTGTTGGCATTTTCCAAACTCTCCACCTTTTTCCACAGCTCACTGTTCTGTGATGTGAAGGATTCTACCCTATAGGAGACAGAATACAAACAGAAAGGTATACTCATTGGTGCACTAGAACAATAAGAGTCAGGCTTTCAGGGACAGTCCACCCAAGATTGATTTTAAGTTATGTGAGGTTTCTGGCAAGTTGAATCACATGCTGGATATTTATACCTGTTGTGATGTTCAATGATAAGCTATCCCTGCCAGGATTCCCAGTTTGGCCCAACTACCACAGCCATTACAAAGACATGGTGGAGTCATGCTCTTCCAATTATTTATAATAATTAAGATGTCCAGATAGGAGAGGACGACACTTTTGTTATGGATTTGTGGGAGGGACAGGGACAAAGGATAGAAGGAAATTCCTCTCCACTAAAGCCTCAGATATGTGTACATACAGTAACAATAAAAATTACATAATAATAAAAAAGGATATGCTACTGGTCGACATAAAACAATAACAAATTTAGAGGGACAAAACAAAGAAATGTCAGAGGAAGAAGGACTGAAAGAAGCGATGTACACACATTTCACAACTCACTTCTTTTCCAGACACTCTACATATTCTTTCTTCTTCCTCCGGCTTTCCTGGGCTGAGATCTGAGGAGCAGACACAAAAAGGACCCAAAATTACACCTTGTGTGATTGCTGGAAGCCCCTGTCTACACATCCTTTCCCGAAACTCCCACTGACACACACCCTTCCTTCTAACCTCCCATCTACATGTCATACCTTCTAACCTGCCATCTATGCCTCCATCCCTGCAGCATCTCATCAACACATTCTTTCCCTGTAACCTTCCATCTACACATGCCTTCCCGTAACCTACCATCAACACATCCTTTCCGGTAACCTACCATCAACGCATCCTTTCCCGTAACCTACCATCAACACATCCTTTCCCGTAACCTCCCATCAACACATCCTTTTCAGTAACCTCCCATCGACACATATTTTCCCATACCCTCCCATCAACACATCTTTGCCCGTAACCTCCCATCAACACATCCTTTCCCGTAACCTACCATCAACACATCCTTTCCTGTAACTTCCCATCTGCACATCCTTTCCCATACCCTCCCATCAACACACCTTTGCCCGTAACCTCCCATCAACACATCTTTTCCCATAACTTCCCATCAACACATCCTTTCCTGTAACTTCCCATCTGCACATCCTTCCCTTTAACTTATCGTCTACACATACTTAGAGTTTGGGGGTTCACTACATCATCTGTCTCACATATAGGAATGCTTTGAGCTACTAAGGGTGGAGGTATTACAACATACCTTCAATCCCTAGCCTTAAAGGTTATGATAAACGTGAGTGAAGCACAACTGCATTAAGGAAAAGATTTCAATGCACTTCTCTATGTGAAGTGATTATCAGTACTGGACCCCAGGCGTCACTCTAATCAGAGAAAAAGAGTTTGGAGGTCCTCTACATCATATCGCTCACATATAGGGATGCATTGAGCTACTAAGGGAGAAGGTATAACACACCTTCAATCCTTAGCCTAGAAAAGGTATAACGAACATGTTCAGTATTTAGGCCGGGAGGCTGTATACTATTAACAACAAATGTCAAGCACGTAGCATATGAGAATACTGTATGCAAGTAGCATTAACTTGAGAGAGGTAATTAAAGCTGAAATGGTTTAAGAGTGTATGTCCCTTTAAGAGATTCCACAACTGTTACAAGAAGGCACATTAAGTAATCCCATGCTGCAAGGTAGTATAAGCAAAAGGCAGATTCAAATACAGTACTTAGTAAAGGCTATATGTGATCCGGGTAATTCTAGAGTAATAAATGTAATGTAGTAATGGTACTTATCCGTTTGCAGAGGATGAGTCTTCTTCTGTAATAACAGAGTATTGTAGCAGTAATGGGATTCTGTAGCGGATAGTCTCCTTGTGCTGAATATCTTAGGGTGTCCCCAGCAATGGCAGTATGCATTGCAGCGTGGATCCAGGTAGGGGATTAGCTTAGTTGTGGCATGGATCGGCGTGGGATGGTTTCCAGCTTAGGGATACATAGTACCAGTAGTTTTGTAGCGTGGTCCGGCTACTGCTGACAATAATAGAACAGCGTGTACTCTGCATGCTGTTCTGTTTATAGCAGAGAGGCATGTGTGCCGAATAGAGCGTTGATTACGCTCGGTTCTTCCGCGTTCCACGCTGGTACACACGCGGCGCCAGGCGATGACGTCATTGCGCGGTCGCCGTATGCGTTCCAGTGTGAAACGCAATACGGCGCTGAGAAGCGCCGATTACTGTATGCTATGAAGAGCAGTGTCTTCACTGGAACATGGATTAGTCCTTTGGGATTTTGGGGCCTTTTATTACTAGATTTTATACTAGCATGGGAAGTACTGAAACCAAGCAAACATGAGCTTATAGATGGCATTCAAAAATGGGAGTAAGTGAAAAACTGAGCCACCAAGAGCTTCTAGTGGGTAATATACCAGTCTTTATATGTTTAATATGATAAAAGTATGGTAGAGCAGGCTTTTGAAAATCCATGTAAACATTTTTTTTATTTTTGAGCTGATCTTCAATTAGAACTTTTCTAGGCATTCAGTAAAAATACACTATACCTTCCCTTCAATGGCTCTTACAGAGGCCCCTCCTCACCTTGTTCTTAATTTTCCTGCGTACTCTTTTCAGAGATTTCTCCTCAGTTTTAGTGAGTGGGAGTTTGGTGGGAATGGGGTAGCCCTCAGCGACTAATGTCCGTCTTTCTTCTTCTGTCAGCATTAAAGGTCCCGATGTCCCTTGCAGTTTCTAAACACCATTGAAAATATTACAATGTAAAATGCAGATGATGACCATGGAAGCCTCTCAGAGTTGTTCGCTGCCAACAAACCAGGATACCTACATGAGGGGCAGTGAGGAGCGGTGATGATGAGATGGCATGGGAGGATCGGGCCACTGGACGGGCTGGGCTGGGAGGTGGAAGAGATCGCGGACTTTGAGATCCATCGCTATCACTGCTATGGCTACTGGGAGGGGTTAGGGGCATGACCCCCAGTACATCTAGGAGAAGAAAGATATTTTAGATCATACCAAGTAGGTGACATCTATTAAAGGAACCCATAGCGATTTTGGGTCAACGTTTGTTTTTCTATAAAAAACTTTAATACCGTTTTAGATATAAACTTTATGCATACACTTTTTCTTCAACAAATACACATTTGATACATGACAAAATATTCTCATGGCACTATGGGTTTTCTAAAGAGACAGCACATCAGTAGTTATGGTTTTTAGAACAAACATTCATCATTGAAACCTCAGACAGAGCTATCCAACAAAGAATTAGTCACTACTCTGACTCATTCACATATCCATCCAGTTCAACCAATAGAAAAAAATTGAATAAACAAATAGATATACAGTATATACAGAATGCAATACCAACAGTTGATCTAGAGCAGTGGTTCTCAACCTGGGGTCGGGACCCCCTTGGGGGTCAAATGACAATTTGCCAGGGGTCACCGAATCCTGGGCTGTTCCTGAAGCCCGCAGCACTCTCAGCCTTTTCACAGCCATCCAGCAGGGCTGTCCCTGGAGCCCGTGGCCGCCCAGCTGGGCTGCTCCTGGAGCCCTTGCCCGCCCATTCAGTTTGCGGCATGGCTGTGTGGCAGAGACTAGAGGTCAGCTGACTGGTGAGAAATGTGAAGTGGGAAGGGCTGGAGGAGACCCTATCTCCTTATTTCAGCATAGGTGTCACTGCTGCGAGACACCACAGAGCTAGAGACACGTTGAGTAACATTACCTGTGATTAGAGTTGCCATTTAAAGTCCCCAATACAGTTCTCAGATAAGCAGATGACCTTGATCAAGAGCATCTAAGCTGGCTGATCAGAACTCCCCGCCAGCACTGCCAGCACTCCCCCCAAGGAGTAAGAGAAGGAATACAAATAGAGAATACATGGAAGGGAGAGGAAAAGAGGGGGAGGAACAAAGAAAAAAGGGAGAGAAAGAATAAGAGAAAGAACAGGAAAGATGACTAGAGAGAGGGATGGGGGGAGGGGGGGGCAAGAAATTAAGATAGAGAGATAAAAGTGAAAGAAAGGAGAACATAGAGAGAGTGGTACATCCTAAAATGTACCAGAAGCGGTGTAAGGGACTTAGGGAACCCTAAATGTCCGAGGGCTAGGGGTGCAAATTACTTGTCTTGCCTTGGGTGCTGACAACCCACACTACGATAATTCTACTGTTAGGGGTTCCCACAACCTGGGAAATTTTATCAAGGGGTCACGGCACTAGGAAGGTTGAAAACCACTGATCTAGAGGAAGACACAAAACTCTTATAAAGCATGTGTGCACAATTCAACTTAACCTGCCAAACAACCAGCTTTTTTTCTACAAAGGAGATAAAGGGAAACATGTGAAAGGAGCTTAAAGCTCCATCCGCTGGCCAGATAGGAAACTAGATATTATCCATATTATTAATTATATATTTACTCAGCTAAAAATTAGATACTTCTTTTAGTCCTGACCAGAATAAAGGAGCCTTGTACCACATGAGCAGCCTTGCCAGAGCAATCAGCTCATCAAATTATTATGATCTTTTCTATGTTATGGAACAAATAAGTTTAGTATCAGAGCTTTTTTTTTATTGAACCGTTTATATCAGTCATTGAAGGTGCTTACAATGTCTCATGGCTTGCATATGCATACTTAGGGCACAGTTTGACTAAACACCAATTGACCTGGTATGTTTTGGATATTACCTGGAGGTAACCAGGTAACCATGTTAACAAGGGATTCATACATCAGATTACCCTTTATTACAAGGAAATATTGATACTGGCCTAAGATTAGTAAACTGCCACTAGAACCAGGCCTGGATTCAGGAGGTGCTGGAGTGGAATGTACCCCCCAGATTTAGTTGTGTCCCACAGATTTCTAATGCCCCGTACACACGAGCAGAATTTCTGTCGGAAAAAAGTTGGAAGGTTTCTCCAACAGAATTCCACTCAAGCTTGACTTGCATACACGCGGTCACACAAAAGTTCTCTGAACTTTCGAGTGTTAAGAACATAATGACGGACAACACTACGACGAGGCGAGAAAAAGAAGTTCAATGCTTCCGAGCATGCGTTGAATTGTTTCCGAGTTTTTTTCCCGTCGAAATTCCATACTAACGAACGGGTTTTTCGATAGGAATGTTTTCCGTCGTAAAAATTGAGAACCTGCTCTCAAACTTGTTGGCGGAAATTCCGACAACAAAAGTCTGATGGAGCATACACACGGTCGGAATTGCCGATGAAAAGCTCACATCAAACTTTTTCTGGTGGAAATTCCGCTTGTGCTGTAGATAAATCTTTCCGCATTCATCTGTAAATCTTGCTAGGAAAGTTAGCTCTCTGGTTGTCTATGGCCAGTTGAAACCTATACAGCAAGCACCTAAACATTCCCAGGAAAATCACAATTATACCGTTTTTTAATAATACAGTTAAATGGAGAGTTCACTTACCTTGTGGTATATTCAGCAGGTGGTTTGGTACTCCTGGTTCTACCTTTATATGTGATATTGGTGTCCTGGAGACATTCTATAATAAAGGGGACATAGAACATTACTATACTATAGTCTCAGAAGACAGCTAAATGTTTATCAGAGACAACCAACTTGATCTGGCCATTTATGGGTGCACTTGGGAACATTTTTATATTTCTATAGGTAACATTTCATGCCTCTAGGTCAATGGTGCTGCTGATGTGTCTCAGCCAATCAGGAAGGTGAATCTCAGATGGCTGAGACACTCATGGACATCACTGGACAGAGAGGGACCTCAGGTAAGTATTACAAGGGGCTGAGGGGGGCTGCTGCACACAGAAAGCTTTTTATCTTAATGCATAGAATGCATTAAAGCGGGGGTTCACCCTAAAAACTATTTTCTAACATTACATTGAGCTCACTCTCGACATTGACAGTATGCCGTTTTTTTTTGCTGTACATACCTTGTATAGCTATTTTCTTACCCGGCTTCCGGGTAGTGAATCCCGCGGGAGTGGGCGTTCCTATGAAGCAGTTAGTGATTGATTTGATGACAAAAACTACCTCCCCCCGTCGCATAAGGAGCGTCACGAGTTGCCGAAAGAAGCCGAACGCCGAGTCGGCGCTATACGGCGCCTGCTCCTTATGCGACGGGGTGGGTAGTTTTTGTCATCACGTCAATCACTAACTGCTGCATAGGAACGCCCAATCCCGCAGGAGGCACTACCCAGAAGCAGGGTAAGAAAATAGCTATACAAGGTATGTATGTACAGCAAAAAAAACGGCATACTGTCAATGTCGAGAGTGAGCTCAATGTAATGTTAGAAAATTGTTTTTAGGGTGAACCCCCGCTTTAAGATAGAAAACCTTTTGCCTTTACAGCCCCTTTAACTCTTCATCATCTAACAAAGAATAAACTATCTGTTTTGGTTGAGAAGATCCTTTAGGGTTGCCCTTAGAAATAAGGATAGGTAGAAGCGTGGGCATAATTATTTTTCATTAATAGAATATAGAGTCTCAGAACGTGTGTTTCCCCAAAGCCACCATAAATGTAATGAACTAATATGGAACAATTCTTCACGACAAGTGAGTCCAATGCAGCAGGCTAAAAAATAGTCCTTTTACAATTTCAAGTACTCACCTCGTCATTTTGCAGAACCCCTGGCCCCAACACTTGTTCCAGAGGTGCACTGGTAGGGTATGTGGGCTCTGCCTGTGATAACATGTTCTGTTCCTGTTTCACCAGTAATGAACACAGCTCATGCTCCAAGGCCCACACTGCACTCCCAGGTTCTAAGAGGGAGAGAAAAGTAGGGTTAGACCTTCTCTGCCTGCCATTTCTTTGCGATCCCTCAATGAAACCAAAGATTGAAAGGTAAAATCTTGCACACAATCCCAGTCATCATTATCAAGATATATCCTGCAGCCACCTAGCCCTGAGACTTTCCAGCACCGGAAGGGAAATGGAAAAAAAAAATTGGTAGTATAATATAAATGAGAGGTGGGCTTCTCGGTGCATTCAGAACGGAGTACCGTTTTCTAAAATTGATTGCTCATTCTTTAGATTAAGTTGTGGGAACTGACTGCGAAAGGCATGGGAGAGCTAGAGATATCGGAAGTGGTAAGACCTAGGCAGGTTTAAGGTTGAGGTAAGTAGAAACAGGGGGGATAAGGATTGATTTGTGACTATTTGGAAAAACATTTTGATATAATATTTAGTGCATGCGTATGGCTCTGGCAATTTATAAATTGGGGGAGATTGAGATTTAGCTACAAGGGAGGATTTGGGGAGATTGCAGCTTTGGGGGAATGCTCGCAGGCTTGGAGGGCGGTGAGCATAGAGGGAGTCAAAGTGTAGACGCCTGAGAACCCTTAAATATGAGGAATTTGAGGGGCCCCTAAGAAGTTCACCACAGCTGCCTCCAACAGAGTTGAAGGGTTATTGAGGTCTGGGTTCAACCACCATGCAGCCGTGACCAATTGAGTGGCCATTGAGCAGTCAATGTTAATAAAATTATGACAGAGTGCACTGGAGGACCTGTGTTAAAGCCTGATGAAGACTAGCATCTCCTGACGGCACTAAAAGCAGCTGGCAGAGTGTCTTCTAGCATAAATTAAAATGAAACGTCTTATATTGGTACCCAGCTATAACAGAGGATATCCATTCCCTTCATTATCCAGAGAGAACTGAGAAGGGAGTCTAGTAAAGGAATGTAATCCTCTGTATTCTGAGTGGATATCAGGAAAATCCCAACTTCTACTCTCCGAAAGGCTGCAAGAGAGCATCATCAGCTTCCATTTACATGTGCACAACATCTGCTGTTAATTTAAGCAGCTGAGCTGCACGAGCTATAAATCTTTCAGTTAACCCGCTCTGTTCTTATTATCTACTGCAGTGATGGCTGACAATTGTGCAGTTCAACCCTTATGAGATGATGAATGCACACAGGGATGGACAGGAGGTCAAACTGCACATAAAGGATGATATGTTGTAGTATGATAAGTAAGCACAGGCAGTAATCTGCTGCTACTGGATAAGTAAGGCCTTGGATAATATGCATATGAAAGGGTAAGCAGGAGAGTGGGATAAGAACCTGCCCAACTCCTGCAAAAAAACTTTATTTTCTGTCGGTGTCCCCATTTGGGAGATTTCCCCCCAGTTCCTGTAAGGACAGGAAGGGATGGGGAATCCCTCTAATGGGGAGGTGAGGGGGGATCACAAACAGAATAGAAAAAAAAAATCACTCGTGGGCAAACTAATATTTTGTTTTAAATAATTTACCTTTAAGGGGAGTAGCAAGGGGTGTGTCCTATGCCTACATACGTTTGCTAATAGGTGTCCCTCGTTCTCATCTCAAAATGTTTGGAGGTATGACAGGGTTCGCACAAAGACAGAGTACAGGATTATGGAATATCAATTATGAACAAAGAGCTTTCACCAGATTTTGGTGCTCCCAGATTAAACTCCATAGTTTGGGAGAGGCTCTGGAGAAGTCCTGGAGATGAGCATGGGAGATGGAGACAAAGGAACTAAAGAGCAGAACGTCTTGGGAGGAGTGAAGATGGTTTGGGTGATATTTGGAGATAAAATTGGTGATATAGCTCAGGGCAGAATTGTGAATGGCTTTGTATGTTATTGTTGGTGTTTTGAATTTTATTTGTTGGGAAATGGGAAGCCAGTGGAGGGATTGGCAGAGAGGATTGGCGGACACTGAATGGTTGGTAAGGTGGATGAGTCTGGCAGTGGCATTCATGATAGACTGAAGAGGGGACAGCTTGCGGAAAGATAGGCCAATGAAGAGGGAGTTACAATAGTCAAGGCAATGCTAACCATAAGACAACATTAGAAGAAGTTGCCCAAATGGTGGCGTTAAGAGTAGAAAAAACACATAGTACGTCTATTGTTTTCTGAAAATGTTCGGCCGTCTGTTTGCATACCAAGTTCATGGACAACGCCCTTCGAACGAAAATCCACGGATTTGTCCGATGGAAGTCCGATCGTGTGTATGAGGCTTTAAATTGCAAACTCCTGTATAATAATAGAATAATAATATCCAGGAGGGTTTTTTACTGCCTGTAATGATGGCTCTACTTGGTACAGACTGATCCATTAAACACAAACCTCACAGATTAATATAGAAATGTCTGATTTCGTTCTGATTGAACCTAAGCCCTGAAGAAGGTGGACTGGTTTTGGCCCTTGAAATGCATTTCATTTTTAACATGTGACCTGTTTTGGATTTGTATACCATTTGGTTTTATGCTTTGAGCCACATCTGTTCTGGGACCCTTCCTCTGCTCAAACAGGCTCTCCCCTACACATTTGCAACTTTTCACAGGGGCGGACTACCCATCTGTCATGTCGAAACATTGACAATAAAATGCAGTTGCTTTGATTATTTTTTTTTTTTATACCTGTTTTGGTTTTGTATGTGTATGTATATACACATCAGTTGTAGTCAATGCACACATTCGAAAAACATCAATAGATCAACAGATGGTTGAGGCATCACAGGTCTTTCAGCAGGGGAATATAATCAAAAACAGGTTTTTATTGTACAAAATATCAATAAGTGTTCCCACCTGCCAGCATCCCTAATTTAACATGTACAACATAACAGTAGCTTTGGATTACGATTTTACATTCATTTCCACTATTAGCTTATTAATAAAAAAAAAAATATTATTTGTCACATTATGCAAAAAACATTAAAAATAATATGCAAGACTCTTAAAATATCTAGTGATCGCAATGAAAATTGGGTAGCAATTTCTCTTAGCTGAAGCGTTTTCGAGATCTCACACATACACTATATTACCAAAAGTATTGGGACGCCTGCCTTTATACGCACATGAACTTTAATGGCATCCCAGTCTTAGTCTGTAGGGTTCAATATTGAGTCGGCCCACCCTTTGCAGCTATAACAGCTTCAAATTCAGGGAAGGCTGTCCACAAGGTTTAGGAGTGTGTCTATGGGAATATTTGACCATTCTTCCAGAAGCGCATTTGTAAAATCAGGCGCTGATGTGAACAAGAAGGCCTGGCTCGCAGTCTCCGCTCTAATTCATCCCAAAGGTGTTCTACCGGATTGAGGTCAGGACTTTGTGCAGGCCAGGCAAGTTCCTTTACCCCAAACTCGCTCTTTCATGTCTTTATGGACCTTTCTTTGTGCACTGGTCCAAATTATTTGGTGGAGGGGGGGATTATGGTGTTGGGTTATGGTGTTTTTCAGGGGTTGGGCTTGACCCCTTAGTTCCAGTGAAAGGAACTCTTAAGGTGTCAGCATACCAAGACATTTTGAACAATTTCATGCTCCCAAATTTGTGGGAACAGTTTGGGGACGGCCCCTTCCTGTTCCAACATGACTACACACCAGTGCACAAAGCAAGGTCCATAAAGACATGGATGAGTGAGTTTGGGGTGGAGAAACTTGACTGGCCTGCGCAGAGTCCTGACCTCAACCCGATAAAACACCTTTGGGATAAATTACAGCGGAGACTGCGAGCCAGACCTTCTTATCGAACATCAGTGCCTGACCTCACAAATGCACTTCTGGAAGAATGGTCAAACATTCCCATAGACACACTCCTAAACCTTGTGGACAGCCTTCCCAGAAGAGTTGAAGCTGTTATAGCTGCAAAGGGTGGGCAACTCAATATTGAACCCTACGGACTAAGACTGGGATGCCATTAAAGTTCATGTGCGTGTAAAGTCAGGCGTCCCAATACTTTTTATAATATAGTGTGTGTGTGTGTGTGTGTGTATATATATATATATATATATATGTGTGTGTGTGTGTGTGTGTGTTTGTTTATGTGTGTAGGTCACTTTGCATAATACTGTAGCTGCAGTAGAGTGATTACCGCTGGGGCTGTCTTCATCTTCCTCTTTTATAGTGAGGGCAGGACTCTGTGGGGCGGAGTCTTCACTCAGCGAATAGCTGTGGTCAGCCTGTATAGGAGGAGCCGGACTCTCCACCTCCATATCCAGTAAGGCATCCCGGTCCAGCAGAGGAGGGTCATCAAAAAAACTGTTGAAGAGTTCATTGGAGAATTCATCCAGAGCATCCGAGAAGTGCTGGTTGGAGGAAAAAAAATAACAATGAATTCAGAAACAAAAGATGGGCACCTCTGTATCTGGTATATGTGACACAAATTATATAAGAACTCATAGCCTTGACTGACAGGGCCAACCAATTTTAACTTTAAGAGCTGATAGAAATACATGCTGTTGCTTAAACAAAAGAGTAATAAGACATATTAGCATTATGTTCAAATTTTTCAAGCTCCACAAGCATACCGGTAAGCCCTTCTAAGGTGATAGAAGGTAATGTAATAGGTCACCCAACACAACAGTCATACTGTTTCATGAGCACTTGGTGAAAGATAAGTTATACTATACTTAAAGGACAAGTTCACTTTTCCATAAAAAATAATAAACACACGTTTTGCAGGTAAAAAATGTATCTAATAGACCCCATGTCTCTTCATAAAGAGGACCTGTCACAGCTCGTGCTATCACAAAGGACGTTAAAGCGGTGGTTCACCCTTATTGACAACTTTCCATCATTAAATTAGGCATAGTAGCGCGAGCTACAGTATGCCTGTATTTATTTTTTTAGTCCGGTACTCACAGTGCAATCCTAGCGAGACGATTCCGACTCCCCGCGGGGAATGGGCGTTCCTATCCAGAGGGAGCATGATTGACGGCCGGCTATGGCACGTCACGCTCCCCGAAGATAGCCGGAGTAGGTCTCGGCTCTTCACAGCGCCTGCGCACAGACTATGCGCAGGCGCCGTGAAGCGCCAAGTCCTATTTCGGCTATTTCCGGAGAAGCGTGACACGCCATAGCCGGCCGTCAATCATGCTGCCTCTGGATAGGAACGCCCAGGAGTCGGAATCGTCTCGCTAGGATTGCACAGTGAGTACCGGACTAAAAAAATAAATACAGGCATACTGTAGCTCGCGCTACTATGCCTCATTGTATGCTAGAGGAAAAAAATTTTTTTTTTTTTTTATTAATAGGGTGAACCCCCACTTTAATACAAGAAAATTAAAGAAACTGTGCGAAAATGAGTTTAGCCATCGGCTCCTGCTGCTGTCAATCAAATCTCGTGAGCAGACAGCAGAGGGTGGAGCTGAGCCCTGCTGTGTGTCTATGGATGCGCACAGCCCAGGTCAGGAGTGAGCACGCACATGTGCCCCCATATGAAGCGGCTTCCTTTGGTGGTGCACAGAGAACAGGAGGAGCAACGGCAGTGTGGGGGGGGGGGGCAGAAGAGGAGGTTCAGGGCTGGTCTGTACAATACTATTGCACAGAGCACGTAAGTATACCATCTTTTTTATTTTAGAAAAAAGAAATGAACATTACAATCGTTTTAACTTGTATTGCTTCATCATATCTTTTCTCCAACCACACAGAGCATTTTAGAAGTAATAAAACATCTGTCTTTCCTTATTCCTTGTCAGCGCATTAACACCTTACCAGAATGTTACCACCCTGCGCAGCGACTGATTCCTGTGTAGCTACAAAGCTGCATGAACCTGGAGATCTTCATATGGACAGAAAAAGAAATATTCTTTTACTTTTAGGAGGTGATGGATACAGCAAAAGCTCCAGGGACAAAGTAAAAAGTCCCAGCCCTCTGCCACCCTGGAAACAGCCAGCAGAGGACTGAAACACTAGGCGTCTGCAGACAATTTTCCAGGTGCATGAAAGCCAAGTCCAATTTTATAAGTCTTCCAGGAAAAAACAGATTTTGGACGTAGCTGGCGACACCAGGCACGCTCCTCAACAGGACATTTATAATTAGGGAAAACAAGGCATCATTGTTCTGTTAGATTCATTGTCAGAATTAAAAAATAGCAGATGCCAGTGAGTCCAAGCGGGGGTACCTACGGTATAAATCAGAGGCGGGGGTAGACTTGGCCGGATGTGTAAAGCTGTATGCCAGGCATATATAAGCGACACTAATTTATGTAGTTCTGTAGTTCTGTAGTACATCATTAAGGCTTCATGCACAGGGACGTAAGCGGGCTTACAGTGTACATGGCGTGTGTATATCACTGGCGCGTAGAGAAAGGGAGTCACTGCTCAAGGTACAAATGATGAATCTCTTCACCGAGTCTGAAGACACGGGTGCTGGCAATGCATGTACAAATGCAAAAATGAAGGGGGATGTCTGGACAGTCGCACTCCAAAAAAATATTACTTTATTGTAAAAATAAAATCACAGGATACAAGCTGACGCGTTTCACACTAAAACTTAGTGCTTAATCATAGCTATGATAAAGCATTATGTTCAAGGGGCAGATTCACGTAGAGCCGCGTAAAATTGTGCGGGCGTAACGTATCTGATTTACGTTACGCCTCCGCAACTTACACGGGCAAGTGCTGTATTCTCAAAGCACTTGCTCCGTAAGTTGCGGCGGCGTAGCGTAAATCGGCCGGCGTAAGCCCGCCTAATTCAAATTTGGATCAGAGGGGCGTGTTTTATGCAAAACTACTGTGACCCGACGTGATTGACGTTTTTTCGGAACGGCGCATGCGCCGTTCGTGGAATTTCCAAGTGTGCATTGCTCCAAAGTACACCGCAAGGACGTATTGGTTTCGACGTGAACGTAAATGACGTCCAGCCCCATTCACGGACGACTTACGCAAACAACGTAACTTTTTCAATACATACTTAACATTGGCTGCGCCTCATATAGCAGGGGCAACTTTACGCCGGGAAAAGCCTAACGTAAACGTTGTAACTTTACTGCGTCGGCCCCGCGTACGTTCGGGAATTCGCGTATCTAGCTAATTTGCATACTCAACGTGGAATTCGACGGAAGCGCCACCTAGCGGTCAAAAAAAAAATGCAGTTAAGATCCGACGGCGTAAGAGACTTACGCCTGTCGGATCTAATGGATATCTATGCGTAACTGATTCTAAGAATCAGGCGCATCGATACGACGGCGCAACTCAGAGATACGACGGCGTATCTGGAGATACGCCGTTGTATCTCGGTTGTGAATCTGGGCCTTAGTGTGAAATTCGTCAGTTGTATCCTGTTTGCTGTGGCATGTATCCTGTGATTTTATTTTCACAATAAAGCAATATTTTTTTGGGAGTGCGGCTGTCCAGACATCCCCTTTCATTTTTATATCACTAGCGAAGGGAGCTACGTGTGCAGCTTACAACCCCCCATTGCAATGAATGGCTGTATGCTGCTATGCCAGGGTTTACGACAGCACTTGCATAAACTTGTACATACAAATGAGCATACAAACCTCAGTCTACTAGGCAAATAGACTGTGCACTTTGCAAAGTGCAATTGCACTCTGCAAAAGTATGTTGCTCCAGAGTTTAGTAAATGAGCAAAAGCACTGCTGACTTCCATCAGCCAATCAGGTGCAAGCAAAAATGCTGTTTTTTAATTCTCCTCTTACATGATTGGGTATTTTTTGCAAAGTGAAGCTTTCCCTCATATACTAAGCTCTGGAGCAAAGTGCACAGTCTATTTGCCTTTAGTAAATCAATCCCTTTATCTCTTATCTTCCTGTAATAAAGACCGGTCACTGCTGCCCTCTCTCCTTTTACAGGGTGACTGGTCTTGTCTCCACCCCCTCCTGCAGCACAGTGATGATGTCATTGCTTTTTTTAAGGTATTATCAGGGTTTGCTTAGGCAATCAGTGCATTCTTTGGCTATTGGGGAATATATTTAAATTAAAGTTTTTGTGCCTGAAGTTCAACTTTAAGGCCCCTTTCACACTGGTGCGCGGGCGGCGGCGGCAGCGGTAAAGCGCTATTTTTAGCAGTGCTTTACCGTTATGTTTGCAGTGGTATTCAGCCAATAGCGGGGCACTTTTAACCCCCGTTAGCCACCGAAAAAGGGTTAAAACCACCCGCAAAGCGCCACTGCGGTGCCGCTTTGCTGGTGGTATGGCCGCGGTGCCCATTCATTTCAATGGCCAGGAGCAGTGGAGGAGCGGTGTACACAGTGCTTCTTCACCGCTCCAAAGATGCTGCTTGCAGGACATTTTTTAACATCCTGCCAGCGCACCGCTCCAGTGTGAAGGCCCTCAGGGCTTTCATACTGGAGTCAAAGGAGCGGTTCTTTCAGGGCGCTTTGCAGGCGTTATTTTTAGCGTTATAGCGCCTGCAGGCGCCTCAGTGTGAAAGGGGTATAATAGTTAACAAATGTAGAAATGTGCTAGCACGTCCCTGTTCTTTATTTTGTGCTGCTCAAATTAATAAAATGCTATGAAGAAGACTAAAATAGACACTTTATTGCCAGCAGTCCTGTGTACTCCCTCTTCAGTCCTGGCATTATATTAACACGCACTGTTCAATATAAATAAAGGGTATTCATTCTCTCAGCCCCCCCCAAAAAAAGAAACACCTACACCTTCCTATACAACTCCAATGTCATTTATTATGTGGACCGATCATCACACTTTTCTTAGTCTTAGAAAAATAAAGGCTCACATTTACTGAGCATATATTGGTCTAAAGGCGTCGCCAAGGACTCCTTCACTTTTTTATTATTACATTACTGTTGTTATAATTACGAAATGTGGAAGAAGTCACAGCGGTAGGAAAACAGAGTCAGTCCAATCCTGTGTGTGTTCAGTGGGACTGCCAGCATCAAACAGAGCTGGAGTATTCCTCTGTGAGAACACGTGTTCAGGACTTGCTCATTTGTTTGATTAGAAATGAGATGTGTTTCTGTGCTCACGGGTCGGAGATCACTGATGGGAGAGCAGCGGGCTTCACACTCACCAGCTGCTGGAGGACTAAACGTCCCTCCATGATGTTGGAGATGCTTCTTATTATCATTGAAGTACTTTCACTGGCAAGACCAATGTGGACTACGCCAGCATGGGAGCAGGCTGGGCATACTTGGGCTTGTAGATAAAGAGCCACTCAAGACAACAGTCAGTCCACTGTTACTGCTATCTAGCAAACACTGCCGCTGGTCTAAAGTCAGATAGCTAGATTCAGGTAGATGTGTGCATCTTTGAGGCGGCGTAACGTATCGTATTTACGCTACGCCGGCGTAAGTCAGAGAGGCAAGTGCTGTATTCACAAAGCACTTGCCTCCTAAGTTACGGCGGCGTAGCGTGAATGGGCCGTCGTAAGCGTGCCTAATTCAAATGAGGGGGACGTGTTTTATGTAAATTACTTGTGACCCGACGTGATTGACGTTTTTTACGAACGGCGCATGCGCCGTCCGTGGACATATCCCAATGTGCATTGCTCCAGAGTACGCCGCAAGGATGTATTGGTTTCGACATGAACGTAAATTACGTCCAGCCCCATTCACAGACGACTTACGCAAATGACGTAAAAATTTCAAATTTCGACGCGGGAACGACGGCCATACTTAACATTGACTAGGCCAGCTATTTGTTCGACTAACTTTACGCCGGAAAAAGCCGTACGTAAACGACGTAAAAAAATGCGCCGTACGTTTCTGAATCGGCGAATCTAGACATTTACATATTCTACGCCGAACTCAACGGAAGCGCCACCTAGCGGCCAGCGCAAATATGCACCCTAAGATACGACGGCGTAGGAGACTTACGCCGCTCGTATCTTAGCCTAATTTAAGCGTATCTGGTTTCCAGAATACGCTTAAATTTACGACGTCGGAAAGTCGCCGCAAGTGTTAGTTTGCCGTCGCAAAGATAGGGCTGCTTTTACAAAGTGTAAAATTAGTACACCATGTAAAAGTATACCCGTCTTTCCCGCGTCGCTTTCAATTTTTTTTTTTTTTTTTTTCCCCCGGCGCAACTCTTTTTTACCCGTCGTGATTCACAAAACCTCGGCGCATCGTAACTTCGCGCAAAGCACGTCGGGAAATTTGCGTCGGGAGCATGCGCAGTACGTCCGGCGCGGGAGCGCGCCTAATTTAAATGGGACTCGCCCCATTTGAATTGGCCCGCCTTGCGCCGGACGGATTTAGGATACACCGCCGCAAATTTCCAGGTAAGTGCTTTGTGGATCGGGCACTAACTTGGAAAATTTGCGGCGGTGTAACTTAAATTGTTTAAGTTACGTTGCGCCCGGGCTACGTGAATCTGGCCCCATGTTCGTGATTACTAGGAACAGAAGATCTCTGTGTACTTCCCTATCAGAACAGGGATCTGCCTTGTTTACATAGGTAGATCCCCGTTCTGCCTCTCTGTGGAGCGATCGCGGGTGGCTGGCGGGCACGTGTACCCACAGTATCTATTGCACGAAACAACGTACACAGGTTCTCAATTTTCACAGCAATATTTCTTAGATCAACAAATAAATAAAAATCCTCATGACTTTGCCTAGTTTTTGGCTCACATCAGGTTGTGATTTTTGGACACAAGCAATTGCAGAGCATTCATGTTTGAACTGCATGCCATTGGTAAACCCAGGACAATAAGTCATACTGCACCGACTTGCATTAACTTGTATTGAGCGCTGACACAAAGCCCCCCTGTACACAGACAGGTGCACTTTTCTCAGGGCCCCCAGGGGACCTTCTTACACACAGGCTCCCCACCGACTCTATAAGGTACATAATACTACATCCTGAAACTCTACCTGCCTGATTAAAATCCTGACAGATAAGCAAATGCCTTAAAAGAGTTCAGTGACTTATGATGGTCTAATTACAGCAAGCAGTGATCCTGATTTCAAGGATCGCTTCCGACAATCGACCCATTTCTCTGTTTCTCCAGCAGTCAGAGGAGCTAATTAACTCACCGGGGATTTTCCTGCTTTTCTAAAACCTGAACTCCAGGAACAAAAACTTGTTTATTAAAATATATTCCTCATCAGCCATAAATGATATAAATACACTTTTGTGAGCACCAAATGCCTTTCCAAACCCACTTATTATAATGTAAAAGAAGCAGTGACGTCACCACAAGGCCTGTGCAAAAACAAGAGCTGTGGGAGGGACCCCACAGGCTCCACCCACTACAGACTGCCTGCAGAAACCTACAGGCAAGACAAGACCAGTCACTCTACACAAGAAGAGAGAGCAGTAGTACACGGTCTTTATTACAGGATGCATTCCCTGTATTATGGTAAAAAAAAGTACCAGTATCGCTGGCACCCCCCCCCCCCCTATATTTGTAGTGCTGCCCCTTCCCCCTCCTAAATACTTAAAGCGGAGGTTCACCCTAAAAAAATTATCTACCATCCCATCCAGCATACTTGCGTCAGCTACAGTATGCTTTTTTTTTTCCGCTGTACTTACCGTTTAATCGTTAATTTTCTTTTCTTCTTCCTGCGGGGAATAGGCGTTCCTATGAAGGGGCGTAGATGATTGACGTGCGACTAAGGCGCGTCACGCTTTCAGAAAATAGCCGACCTAGGACTCGGCTATATACGGCACCTGCGCAGTCAGCTCCTAGTCTGTGCGCAGGCGCCGTGAAGAGCCGAGTCCTAGTCCGGCTATTTTCGGAAAGCGTGGCGCGCTTTAGCCGCACGTCAATCATCTACGCCCCTTTATAGGAACGCCTATTCCACCGCGGGAAGAAGAAAAGAAAATCAACGATTAAACGGTAAGTACAGCGGAAAAAAAAGCCTACTGTAGCTGATGCAAGTATGCTGGATGGGATGGTATATAATTTTTTTAGGGTGAACCTCCGCTTTAACTGAGTCCTCACTCCATTCAGTACAGTGCCAAACTGCAGCGGTTCTCTCCTCTCACCCTGAATTCACAGGACAGAGCAGCTGTCAATTAAATCATGTGAGCAGCAAGCAGGGGGCTGAGCCCACCCACACTGTGTGTGTCTATGGAAGCACACAGCTCAGATCAGAAGTCAGCCTTAGCCCTCATAGGAAGGCTTCATCTGGTGGCACACGGAGAAGAGAAGGAGCCAAGAGCACCGGCGGGGGATCCCAGAGGAGGAGATTTGGAGCCGCTCTATGCAAAACCATTGCACAGAGCAGATAAGTATAATATGTTTAGGTTTCAAAAAATAAGCTTTACAAGCTCTTTAAGCATTTGCACAGGTGCAACAAATGATCACCGTATTGTTTGTAATATGATTATCTCCTATGATTGTTAGTGCCACCTAGTGGCCATAATGTGGTTTTCTTTTTGATTAGGGTATTTTGGGAAAATATCATAATATGGCCACTAGATGGCGATGATGATTAATCCAATTACAAACAATGCCACAAGTATTTGTTGTGACTGTGCGAATGCTTAAGACACTCGAACAGCAAATATTTTATACATAAACCCCAAAAACTGAAGAAATAATACACGTCTCTAACTCGCAATGCTTTGATACATTACTTGTAGCCTTTTAATTTGACCTTAAAGCGGGGGTTCACCCTTAGAGGGCACTTTTCCCCCTTAGATTCATGCTCGTTATTACTAGGGGAATCGGCTATTTATTTTAAAATATGTGCAGTACTTACCCGTTTACGAGACGCATCCTCTCCGTCGCTTCCGGGTATGGGCTTCGGGAATGGGCGTTCCTTCTTGATTGACAGGTTTCCGAGAGGCTTCCGACGGTCGCATCCATCGCGTCACGATTTTCCGAAAGAAGCCGAACGTCGGTGCGCAGGCGCAGTACAGAGCCGCACCGACGTTCGGCTTCTTTCGGCTACGAGTGATGCGATGGATGCGACCGTCGGAAGCCTCTCGGAAGACTGTCAATCAAGAAGGAACGCCCGCTCCCGAAGACCCATACCCGGAAGCGACGGAAGAAGATGCAGCTCGAAAACGGGTAAGTACTGCACATATTTTAATATAAATAGCCGATTCCCCTAGACCGAACGAGCAGGAAGCTAAGGGGAGATTTTTTTTTTTTTTTTAAATGGGTGAACTCCCGCTTTAAGCTAATTAAAGATGATGCAAGCTTGACCATGGCCTTTTTTTTTTGTCTCCTCTTTTTCTTCTCTCTTCTTGGTTTACATTTTTTTTTCTCCTTGCGCTATCCCAGAGACCCCCCCCCTTTAATCACCCCCCCCCCCTCACCAACACCTTAATAATTAGTTGTCGGCCCATTTAAGGAGAATCTGCCCAACATCCCCTGTGTTTCTCAATCTAGACACGTAGGGCAACAGGATCTTATCCCCTGTAGCTAAATTTCATGTTTGGAATATGTGTAGAAGATTTCAGCCCAGGAGCAAGGCATGGGCACTTGATGATACATGATCTCCAACTTGACAGTAAAGAGAAAAAAAGATCGATAGGGACATGTTATTAATACATCAATAAATGACCAAACAGACTAGCCAGCAAGAGAAAAACATAGTTATCTCGCTTACTAAGAGCAGGAAAAATCATTGAAATCATCCTGGCAAGAATATATATATATACAGTATCTCACAAAAGTGAGTACACCCCTCACATGTTTGTAAATATTTTCTTCTCTCTTTTCATGTGACAACACTAAAAAAAGGACACTTTGCTACAATGTAAAGTAGTGAGTGTACAGCTTGTATAACAGTGTAAATTTTCTGTCCCCTCAAAATAACTCAACACACAGCCATTAATGTCTAAACCGCTGGCAACAATAGTGAGTACACCCCTAAGTGAAAATGACCTAATTGGACACATCTAGCCATTTTCCCTCCCCGATGTCATGTGACTCGTTAGTGTTACAAGGTCTCAGGTGTGAATGGGGAGCAGGTGTGTTCAATTTTGTGTTATCGCTCTCACTCTCTCATACTGGTCACCGGAAGTTCAACATGGCACCTCATGGCAAAGAACTCTCTAAGGATCTGAAAAAAAAAATTGTTGCTCTACATAAAGATGGCCTAGACCAGGGATATGCAATTAGCGGACCTCCAGCTGTTGCAAAACTACATGTCCCATCATGCCTCTGCCTCTGGGTGTCATGCTTGTGGCTGTCAGAGTCTTGCTATGCCTCATGGGACTGGTAGTTCTGCAACAGCTGGAGGTTCACTAATTGCATATCCATGGCCTAGGCAATAAGAAGATTGCCAGGACCCTGAAACTGAGCTGCAGCTCGGTGGCCAAGAGCATACAGAGGTTTAACAGGACAGATTCCACTCAGAACAGGCCTCGCCATGGTCAACCAAAGAAATTAAGTGCATGTGCTTAGTGTCATATCCAGAGGTTGTCTTTAGGAAATAGACATATAAGTGTTGCCAGCATTGCTGCAAAGGTTGAAGGGGTTGGGGAATGAGCCTGTCAGTGCTCAGACCATACACCGCACACTGCATAAAATTTGTCTGCATGGCTGTGATCCCAGAAGGAAAGATTCTAAAGATGATGCACAAGAAAGCCCGCAGTTTGCTGAAGACAAGCAGACTAAGGACATGGATTACTGGAACCATGTCCTGTGGTCTGATGAGACCAAGATAAACATATTTGGTTCAGATGGTGTGAAGCGTGTGTGGCGGCAACCAGGTGAGGAGTACAAAGACAAGTGTGTCTTGCCTACAGTCAAGCATGGTGGTGGGAGTGTCATGGTCTGGGGCTGCGTGAGTGCTGGGGAGCTACAGTTCATTGAGGGAACCATGAATGCCAACGTGTACTGTGACATACTGAAGCAGAACATGACCCCCCCCCCCTTCGGAGACTGGGCCGCAGGGCAGTATTCCAACATAACGACCCCAAACACACCTCCAAGATGACCACTGCCTTGCTAAAGTAGCCGAGGGTAAATGTGATGGACTGGCCAGGCATGTTTCCAGACCTAAACCCTATTGAGCATCTGTGGGGCATCCTCAAATGGAGTGCAAGGTCTCTAACATCCACCATCTCTTTGATGTCATCATGAAGGAGGGGAAGAGGACTCCAGTGACAACCCGTGAAGCTCTGGTGATCTCCATGTCCAAGAGGGTTAAGGCAGTGCTGGAAAATAATGGTGGCCGCACAAAATATTGACACTTTGGACATTTTCACTTAGGGGTGTACTCACTTTTGTTGCCAGCGGTTTAGACAATAATGGCTGCGTGTTGAGTTATTTTGAGGGGACAGCAAATTTACACTGTTATACAAGCTGTACACTCACTACACAACATTGTAGCAAAATGTAATTTCTTCAGTGTTGTCACATGAAAAGATAGAAGAAAATATTTACAAAAATGTGAGGGGTGTACTCACTTTTGTGAGATACTGTGTGTGTGTGTATATATATATATATATATATATATATATATATATATATATATATATATATATATATATGCCACACATTAAATCTGCCCATATTTTAGGATCAATGAAACCTAAAACTTCAAGGGAATATATAGGGATTCTTTACATCTTTTTTTTATTTGATAATTATTATAAAGACAATAAAAAATCAGGTATATATAAAATATTGGAAAATATTATGATGTAGTCTTCTATATTGCCAGAAGGAGGAGCTCTAATCTTTTCATATCATTAGTGTGATTACTTTTTTGTTTAGAAAACTCAGTTCTTTCTCCCCCCTTATCAGGCGGCTCTATCTGTAGCTTCAGTCAGACAGATGGTACCTCATAGCAAGTTGCTCTGCAGCGCTGTCTCTTTAGCCAACTCCTATTCTCTTAATCTTGAGGTATGTTTTATTGTATAGAATTTCAATTTGTAAAACAATTTTATGGTGTACACACTGAAAGATGTCATATATAAGAGAAAATGTATAAATTTAGAGACCCGGTCACCAACTTAAAAAATATGCAGGTGAAAACAAACAAATGTCAAATATTTTACTGTAAATGCTTACTTGCAGTGATTTCTTTTATGGAAATATGTTTTTTTATTTACTGGTTATGTGTCTTTCAACTTGTCAGAAAAATTTGACTAGTCAGTTTCCTAGCACAGCTCTACTCCCTCCTTGTATGGCCTAGCCTTCTCCTCTTCTAAGAGTCTCCAATTACTGTCTGTGCTGGCCCAGCTCCTCACCCTCTCCATTTACTTTCCTATATAACATTTATGTAGCTGCCAAGGGAAGAGTAATATGATAGCGTGCCACCTGAGTGACAGCTCTGAGTGTGCTGGGGCTGCCGACATCATATCCAAGACGGTGGCACCCCTCTCAGGATTTTTGGATGTCTGGCTAAGGGAATCTTTTACCAGTAAAAAACATGCATACATAATGGTAAATGCACATACAACCTTCCCAGAGGATTTATGTTGGAAGGAATATTCCGGCAACAGAAATACATATAAGAGAGCTGTTTTACCTACCAAAGGATTCCATCCAGTCGGGATATCTACAAAGCTCTGCCACTAAGCACACCCACTTTTAGTATGGTAGGGGACCTGATCTTTCTTTGCTGATGTTAAGCAATACTTACAGGTCTAGTCCCCCCCCCCTCCCCCCCCCCCATCTCCCTGCCACTCTGCCCTCTTCTACTATCAGCCTCTACTTAGTTAAAGCAGATGTCCGCTGAAAAAAAATTATTAAAAGTCAGCAGCTACAAATACTGCAGCTGCTGACTTTTAATATTAGGACACTTACCTGTCCTGGAGTCCAGCGCCATCTGCAGCAGAGGACGAGCAATCGCTCGTCCTCTGCTGCCCCCCCGCCATCCTCGGTGAGGGAACCAGGAAGTGAAGCGCTCCGGCTTCACTGCCTGGTTCCCTACGGCGCATGCACGAGTCGCGCTACGCCTGACGATTGGCTCCCGCTGTGTACTGGGAGCCGAGTGTTCCCAGGACACAACGGGGGGGGGGAGGAGGAGGTGACGTCATGCCCGCAGTCTGCCCGAGACTGTGTGGCCGGAAGTGGGTGCAAATACCTGTCTTTAGACAGGTATGTGCACCCCCCTCCTCCCTGAAAGGTGTCAAATGTGACACCGGAGGGGGGGAGGGTTCGGATCAGCGGAGTTCCACTTTAGGGTGGAGCTCAGCTTTAATGCATTTGCATACAGCACATCTCATTCGCTTCCAGTCCTGTTTTCCCCTTCCCCAGTCTGAGGCCAGAGCCGCTATTAAGCTGGCAGCGCAAAGAGCCAATCACAGGCTCTGTGAAGATTCCTGATCTTTGCATCTGCAGACCGCAGATGCAGAGATCGGGGAAATGTCACAGTGCCTGTGATTGGTGGTGGCGCTGCGCGCTGTCAGCTTCCTTGTGGGCTCGGGCACATAGACTTGTGAACATGCCCAGCCACACGCCCTGGCTCATACTAAGAATGAGCGCGTCACTCGGGATTTGTCAGGGTAAAGAAGATAGATATATTAACAGCAAAAAAAAAACTAACACGCTCAAGAATTGGGGGCCACAGATGGATATACTTGGGGGGGCCACATCAAACCGAAACGCGGTTCCTTTCCTTTTGAAATAGATAGAGAGAGAGATAGAGAAATAGAGAGATAGATAGATAGATAGATAGATAGATAGATAGATAGATAGATAGATAGATAGATAGATAGAGAAGGGTACAAAAGAATTTTCAAGGCATTAGATATACCATGGAACACAGTGAAGACAGTCATTATCAAGTGGAGAAAATATGGCACAGCCGTGAAAACCGAGGGGAAAGCCGAGAACCCGGCAGAAAAACTGCCATGGAGCTTTGGCCGGGAATCCCGGCCATGTGTATGCTCCATGGGCACTGCCTCGCAGTGTTTCCCATAGAGTATAAGTAAATCTGGCAGCAAAAAAGCCGCCGGGAATCCCGCTGGGAAAATAGAGAGCAGGTTCTCTATTTTCCCGTTGGGATTCCCGTGTTTTGCTGATGGGAAAACTGCTAGAAAGCATACACACATCCGGTTTTCTCAGCCAAAAGCTCTCTTGGCAGTTTTCCTGGCAGGAAAACCGGCCGTGTGTATAGGGCTTTATGGTCTGATGAAGTCAAGGTTGAACTTTTTCGCCAAAATTCCAAGATATATTTGGCGCAAAAACAGTACTGCACATCGCCATAAGAACACTATACCATGAGTTCCCCCTCATGATTCATACCAAACGCCGCGGCTAGAATTGGAGGGAATCCAAGTCGGATCCCCGTCGCTTCTATGACGCGCTCGCTGGAATGTGCTTTTTCTATTCCAGCGAGTGCGAGATGTCGGCACCCTGTCGCCGAGAATCAGCGTGATGCCGTTGTGCTGGAAACACATTCTCGGCAACAGGTATTGTACGTACGCACATCAGACGTTCTGACTTCACTTAGTCCCAGCTTGCTCCTGTCCACTAGCTAGGAAATTACTAATGTCAGAGGCTGCCAGGCAGTTAGCATTTTCAGAAGGCCAGTCAGCAATGGCAGCTCATGTATTTCTCTTAACACTCTTAAAGCAGTCATTTTTTACACCTGCACTTCTTTAAAGTGAGCCGGCGGGATCATTTTGGGAACACTGCCCTATAAAAAATGAACATTACATCCCAAAATATGAACCGTATCCCTGCGCTGACTGCTGCACGGGATGTATATGTCATATGAGGTTAACTCAAAGAAACAAAAGAGGAAAAAAAAAAATGCTTCAACCCAAATACAGATAAAAATGAACAGTTTTTGCTACATGTCTGTCTGCTTCCGGCAGAGGCTTCCCTGGATCTCCAGCATCAGGAAGACTGAAGCAACGAGGAACAGTCAGAGGATGAAGTGGTTAATAACACACTTCAAGGGATTAAACCCGGCATGAGACCTGGAAGCCTGGATTGGCCGGTTGCTGGATGCAAGTCAGCCAATGGGAGGCGAGCACGCAAGAAAAAAAAAAGAAAAAGGGAAAGTTAGTGGAGCCGTATGTCTGGCTGCACAGCCCAGGAGTGCAGGGTTAGAATGGTGGAGTCACTATTGGTGAATCCAAAACTAAAAAAAAGGAGCGAACTCGTGCACCATGTACAGACACATGACTGGAGCTATGACAGACGCATGCACTGTGCAGACATGCCGTAAGTATTATATACAGCTGTAACAAAGTGACATCATCATATACAATGTATAGAGTAAGAAACAAAAATCTGATCTAACTTCCCTTGCTGGAGCCGGATGTCATTGTTACACTTCTATTCTTTGTAGCCACACAAGTTATATTCATCTCTGATGACTGACCCTCTTTAGACACTCAATAGGTAGATTCAAGTACATCTGCCTAAAACTTGCGGCGGCGTAGCTTAGCGTGTTTAGGCTACGCCGCCGTAAGTTAGCTAAGCGAGTACATGATACTAAATGTAATTGCCTGCTAAGTTACGGCGGCGTAGCCTAAAGCGGGCGGGCGTAAGGGCGCCAAATTCAAATGTGTGGAAGGGGGGCGTGTTTAATTCCAATAAGGCTTGACCTTACGTTTTTGACGTTTCTTTGTCACTGCGCATGCGCCGGGCGCCTACATTTCCCAGTGCGCATTGCGGCTACGTACGCCGCACGGGCCTATTGATTTCGAAGTGGACGTAAACGACGTAAATCCCGATTCACGGACGACTTACGCAAACAACGTAAAAAATTCTAATTTTGACGCAGGAACGGTGGCCATACTTGACATTACTAGGGCCTAGCTCTAACTTTAGGCGGCCTATCTCTTACGTAAACGGCGCCAAAGTACTGCGTCGGCCGGGCGTACGTTTGTGAATCGGCGTATCTCCTCATTTACATATTCTCCACCGACCGCAATGGAAGCGGCACCTAGCGGCCATCCAAAATATTGCAATCTAAGATAGGACGGCGCAAGCCGTCGTATCTTAGTTATGTTTAAGCGTATCTCTGTTTGAGCATACGCTTAAACATAAGTCGGCGTAGATTCTGAGTTAGGTCGGCTTATCTACTGATAAGCCGGCCTAACTCTTTGTGAATCTACCTATCAAGTTTTGTTTGCAGCAGTAGGTTGCCTGCTTCTGTCCTGGAGAACCATCCATAAGTGTCCCATATTCAAAGCACACCTGTCATTTAAGAAATAAATACACTGCTACGGTCACCTGCTTCCCAAAGCTGCTCGCCGGTCCCTGGGTGCAATAGGTAAAATCCGAACTCCGGATCTGTGCTGTGCCAGGGACTAATGACTCACGCGAGTGTCAATGCAGGATACTTGCATTGATGTGTTGTGGTGTCAATAATGTAGAATACAGGCAAAACTTTTTACCACTTCAGCCCCGGACCATTTTGCTGGTCAAAGAACAGGCCACTTTTTGCGATTCAGCACTGCGTCGCTTTAACTGGCAACTAAAGTCCTTTTTTCCCACAAATAGAGCTTTCTTTTGGTGGTATTTGAGCGCCTCTGCGGTTTTTATTTTTTGCGCTATAAACAAAAATAGAGCGACAATTTTGAAGAAAATTCAATATTTTTTACTTTTTGCTATAATAAATATCACCCAAAAAAATCTATAAAAAAAATGTTTTCCTCAGTTTAGGCCGATACGTATTTTTCTACATATTTTTGGTATAAAAAATTTTTTGCGATAAGCGTATATTGATTGGTCTGCGCAAAAGTTATAGCATCTACAAAATAGGGGATAGAATTATGGCATTTTTTTTATTATTATTTTTTTTACTAGTAATGGCGGCGATCTGCGATTTTTATCGGTACTGCGACTTTATGGCGGACACATCGGACACTTTTGACACATTTTTGGGACCATTGTCAATTTTACACACGTACAGTGCTATAAAAATGCACTGATTGCTGTGAAAATGTCACTGGCAGTGAAGGGGTTAACCACTAGGTGGCACTGAAGGTGTTAAAAGGTCACTAAAGGATTTTTTTTTTTTTTTTAGCTAAATAGCTTCCTTTACCTTACTGCAGTCCTGGTTTCATGTCCTCATTGTTCGTTTTTGCTCTAATCCTTCTCTGTTCTGAACACTTCCTGGTTGTCTGTTTCCTGATGAAAAAAGTCATGAGAGATTTCTCTCTGTGGTCACTAATCAAGGAGGTGTGATTACTGTGTGTCTAAAACCCCTCAACACCAATCCAGATTCGTTTTACAAACCATCACTGCCCTCTATTGGCTCTGTGTCTATGTACGGGACGGGAATCCCAACGGGAAAATAGAGAACCTGCTCTCTATTTTCCGTCGGGATTCCCGGCGGCTTTTTTGCTGCCAGATTTACTAATACTCTATGGGAAACACTGCGAGGCAGTGCCGGGTTCTCGGCTTTCCCCTCGGTTTTCACGGCTGTGCCATATTTTCTCCACTTGATGATGACTGTCTTCACTGTGCTCCATGGTATATCTAATGCCTTGAAAATTCTTTTGTACCCTTCTCCTGACTGATACCTTTTAACAATGAGATCCCTCTGATGCTTTGGAAGCTCTCTGCGGACCATGGCTTTTTCTGTAGGATGCGACTAAGAAAATGTAAGGAAAGACCTACTAGAACAGCTGAACTTTATTTGGGGATAATCAGAGGCACTTTAAATGATGGCATGTGCATACTGACTCCTATTTAACATGAGTTTGAATGTGATTGCTTAATTCTTATCCCCAGTTATAAGAGGGTGTGCACACTTATGCAACCACATTACAGTGGAACTTCGGATTGCGAGTGACGCGGTTAATGAGCGTTTCTCAATACGAGCACTGGATTTAAAAAGTGTTGTCTCGCAAAATGAGCAGGATTCAAGCCAAAGCGGTGTGCAATACCGCGTTTGGCCTGAGGTGGGGGGGGGCGCCAGAGTCGAGCACAGCCGAACGGCGTGGATCGGAGCCGATCGGCGCCATTCGGAGCTGTTCGGAAATGCTCAGAAAATTGCAGAAATACTCCGTTCCTGAGCCTTTCCGAGTTCAGCCGAGGTGTACTCAGCCCTTTCCGAGTGTTTACGAGGCTCTCCGGTGCCCCCCCCCCTGCCTCTGCCCGCATGCGGTATTGCTTGCCATTGATGTCATTGCGGAACTAATTATTTTCGTTTTCATTGACTTCAATGGGGAAACTCGATTTTGATATGCAAGTTCTTTGGATTACGAGCATTCTCCTGGAACGGATTATGCTCCTAATCCAATGTTCTACTGTCTTTGATTTTTCTATTTTTTCCTCTCCCCCTAAAAGATTTCAGTTTGTTTTTAAACAGTTTATCAGTCACATTAAAAGGCAGAAAAAGTTCTGAAATTATTTATCTTTGTCACATTTTTTTACATCACAGAAACCTGACATTTTAACAGGGATGTGTAGACTTTTTATATACGCTGTTTGTGTGTGTATCTATATCTCTATAGGCCCCTTTCACACGGGCGGATAGAATTCAGCTTTTAGCTGCGGATAGATCAAGTTATCTACCGCAGCTAAACTCAGACAATGCTTTCCTATGTCCACATTCACACACTGCGTTTAGCAACGGTTTCATTATATAGGGTTTGGTGCGGATAGAAAAAATAGATTTGACTGCGTCCAGGAACAATTTAATGTAGCTATCTGCAGTGTACTATGTCACCTGCAGATAGCAGCGGCAACAAGGAAAGAAAAACAACAGAAAGCAATGGAACAGAAATAGCAAGAATGTTCCAACGCAGCTAAACGCGGCTAAACGCAGCCGCACATAAACGCAGCCAGGATTCTCTGAATTTCAAAATAACAAAATATGTTTTTAACTGCAGCAGAACAGCTGCCCATGTGAAAGGGGCCATAGATAGAGATATATACACACACACACACACACACACACACACACACACACACACACACACACACACACACACACACAGTATAGTATATATCCTATAATTACCTATTGCCAAATTAGTCCCCAGGCCCCAACAATAATGCCAGATAATTGGAATGACATTTGTGTTCCCTGTGCGAGCATCAAATGCACACAACGTCATTAGAATTAGGAATCGCAAACCTTTGAAAAAGTCACTATTGTGCTAATTTGTACCCTTGTCAACCCACCCTAATCTTATCTTAATGTCACGCTAACAATTTACGCAAAATCTGTATGTGTTGCAATGTAGCATAGAAAGGGAAATAAAGCTCTCCCAAAGTAAAAGGCATACACTCACTTTGAGCTTTACCATTGCGCTAAGTTACACTAATGTGATATCAATTAAATCATCAAACCTTGTTAATTATATTTTGGGATAAAAATACAGCGTGTGCAATTACATAGATGTTACATCTAAATACATAAATGCATTTTTCCTTTTTTTTTTTTTTTTTTATTGATTGCCAATTAATATTTATAATAATATATCCAGTGCAGTACAAATTGGGACCGATCCTGTACAGGTCCCAGTACTGACAACAAGACAGAGTACAAATGTGCAAAATGCAAGGGAATATTCTATGGACACTAAAAAATATATATTAGAGATCTCAAATACGCGCCAATATTGTCAGCTTTTAAAGCCAAATTCCAAAAATAAGAAAAAAAAAAAAATCAACAGCCCATTGAAAGATAAAATAAAAAAACAACAACTGCTGCAATGTTCATTTTCAATCCAGAGATTTTTCCTGCAGTACTTTTTTCTGCCACTAGATGTCCTCAGTCTCATGGCCAGCATTATTCAGCCCACTTCCTCTAAGCCCAGGTCATCCCAGACATGCCCCCAGCTTGTGAATGGATAGTGAAAAGAGAAGCAGCATTGTGATGAAGTCATCTTTCTATCACTCTGCTCTCTCCTCCTATTAGCTTGCTTCTTGACAATACAGGAACTGATTGGCTCCTTGTACTGCTTCCTCCTCTCGCGCTCGAACCCTACTGTACAGGTACTATGTTAAATGCAGATACTTACACAACTTGCATTAAAAAAAAAAATACAATAAAAGATGAATTAATGGTAGCAGAGCTGCATTCAGTTGCAGCTTTCATATCTGCTCTGATTTCAGCTTTAAAAGGTAACACTTGTTACAAATGATTCTGCTGGCTTGTTACCAGACAAGACGCTGACAGATCCCATCCCAAAACAAGCTACAATAATTGTTCTGTTCATATGAAATGCTGTTCTGAGTATTTCTGACACAAACTCCACGCTCCTGTCACATCGGCTGGAAAAATAGTCTTTCATTCGCTTGCAGCAGGAACATCGCGCTGGAGAAGGGCCATGGAAAACTGTCAACTGTATTTATTTTACAATGTCAGACAAGGTGCTGAAACCAGCTCAGGTGGTTAACATAGAGGTAAACCCAAACAGTAAAATCTCCTTAAGGCTCCGTTCACATATATGCAAATTGGATGTTTTTTGAACCGCATCCGATTTGCATGAATTAAACTGACATTCTATGGAGCCCGTTCACATATATGCGGTGCATACTGGGTCGGTAATGTCACAAGGGGGCGGTGCCATTTAAGAAATGTCGCACGGCGGAGCAGACAGGCAGCAGAAGCTTTTGGCGCGAGCTGAGCTTTTTTCTCATTTTATGGGACGGCGAGAGCGGCGGGTGCCATGATTGATGATGGATCTACTCCAGGGGACATTGTTTTTTAAGAAAAAATTGTCTAGAACTGTTTCTGTGTTTTTATTTATTTTTGACACGTTTTATGGTGAATGAGTAAGGGTACAATGTACGCCTACTCATTCACATAGGGGGAATGCCATGATCTGGTTGTCCCCTTGTTAAAGGGGGCTTCCAGATTCTGATAAGCCCCCTCCCCGCAGACCCCCACAACCACCGGCCAGGGTTTTGGGAAAGAGGCCCTTGTCCCTTTCAACATGGGGACAAGGTGCTTTGGGGGTGAGGGGGGCAGAGCCTCCTGCCCCAAAGCACGCCCATATGTTAAGGGCATGTGGCCTGGTATTGTTGGGGGGGGGGGGGAGCCTCTCAAAATCCATACCAGAATGCAAAAAAGTATTAAATGCACATTGACCATAAACCAAATGTTGCTGCATTTACTATTTTTTTTTTAGAAAGGGCGGACTGAGCCTTTAAATATGCAGATTTAACAATACTTGATGATCCTACCATGAAAGTTGACTTCATGTCAGGAAGCCCCCTTCACATTAGAGGTCCCCTTATCACATCAGAGCCCACCAGGGCTCAAGTCCTGCACTTTTTTCACAGCTGGAACTCAGTTCCCTTTGCAGGACTAGAGCGGCCAGGAGCAGCCGAGCCGCCCGAGCCAATCCTTCACTAAGCGGCGATGCCCAGCTCGAGTCACCGTCAGGGGCAGGCGAACCTTAGTAATCCTTTATGTTACTGGCCGCTTCCTGTATATGGATTAATCGGGTAGTGTGCGGGTATTCCGTCACTTCCTCGATCGAGGAAGTGACGGAATACCCGCACACTACCCGATTAATCCATACACAGGAAGCGGCCAGTAACATAAAGGATTACTAAGGTACAGTGGATCGGAAAAAAAAAAACATGCGGTTTAGTAACTATGCATATGAGCGTATAATTTATTTATTTTTTAATGGGGGGAGTGGATCTTGGGTGGGAGTTCCCACACTTTTTTCCCCAGGACTTGACCCCTGGAGCCCACCACTCTAAATCAGAGTCCACCCTTCACGTCAGAAGCCTTCATCATATTAGAGTATCCCGATCACATCAAAGTCCCCCTTACATATCAGAGGCCTCCCCCCATCATCACAGAGTCACCCCTATCACAGAGACAGCCCCCCCCTCACTATCACATCAAAGTCCCTCCTGTACAAGAGTGTCCCCTCATCACATCAGAGTAACCCCATGACAGTGTCCCCTCATCACATCAGAGTCCCTCCATAAACCTCAAAGTTCCCCATCACAAAGTCCTCTCATCCATCTCTGATCCAGAGCAAACTGGTTCTCATGCTTACGGTAGCCTTAGGGGAACCCAAATGGGGGTCAGCCTATTATTTAACGTCTTTTGATATGTAAAGTATCCCTGGTGTCTCGAGTCCTAATTGGATAGATTAATAGCAGCGCAGCCATTGGCTCCCACTGCTGTCAATGAAATCCAATGACGCAGCGCCGGGGGGCGGGGTCGAGTCCTGCATTATGTGTGAATGGACACAGATGCGGGACTCTGGAGCACGCCCACATGGGTGTCCACCAAGGAGAGCATTTCTCCAACGTGGGCACTCGATGCAGGGAGTAGCCACCATCGCCACTGAGGGACCCCAGACGAGCAGACCGGGGCCACTTTGTGCAAACCCAACTGCACAGTGGAGGTAAGTATGAATTTTTTTTTTTAAATGAAGGTTTACAACCCCCTTTAAGCTTTGACAAAAAAATATAAATAAATAGAAGCTGACATTTTGCACCACATTTTGCACTTTACAGTTTTAGTAAATAAACCCCATGGGTTGTATCCCAGAAGTTATGCCAAATGACATCTTTACTTCAACCTGGGGAGGCACCATCTGTAATCATTCATGTCATGTAGAGATTCAGGGATCTAACACATTATTATTTCTATTTCTATCTAATTTTTACTATAGAATTTATATGGTGTCAACAGTTTGCTCAGCACTTTTACATGATTTATATATCACTTTGTTCCATAGTTTATACAAAAAATTGTTCCCTGTCTTCTCCTTTATGATATGCTTCTGATTTTGTTTTATGTGCATTTGACCCGGCTCATTGCGCACAGGACTTCCTTAGCATCTGGCTTATTTGGCTTCCATTTAATGGTCGACGGGGCTGTTTGAAATAGTTTCTAATTGCTTTTGATTATGTGCACGTGTGTACACTGTACATCCATGTGTTCTTGGGGATTATTACTATTATTTATTTAATAAATAAAGTTACTGATATTATTGATGTATATAAAATTTGATTGATTGTATTTTTAGCTTTTCAAATACCTTCATATGGAGGAAAATGTTTTTTTTTTTATAGTTTGGTTACACTTGAAACTAAAGAAAACAAAATAATAAAACACTACTTGGACATGACTGCTAAGAAGCTTAGGCTTAACTTAACTTCCACTTATTTAAACCATAAAAAACCTTGTCCCCCAAAAATACACATAGGCCTCGTACACACGACCGAGTTTCTCGGCAAAAACCAGCAAGAAACTTGCTGGGAGATATTTTTTTGCCGAGGAAACCGGTCGTGTGTACATTTTCGTCGAGGAAACTGTCGAGAAACTTGACGAGCAAAAAAGAGAGCGTGTTCTCTATTTCCTTGATGGGAACGGAGAAAATTGGCTTGACAAGGAACTCGATGAGGAAAACTATGTGTTTCGCCCGTCGAGTTCCTCGGTCATGTATAGACCATTTTAAGTTGGAAGTAGGGCAAGGCCACAGCTTTATTGAACATATCGGTATAACAACCTTCAAAATACCAATAACCATGCCGATCACGGTTATAACGTGATCATCTATAAACAAACTGTCTAGTCTAAGAGGCCTGTCTCCACCATCAGTGGCATTAAACTGACCTCGTAATTCAACTTGAGGGCTTAGCCCATAAAGTAATACCAATTGCTGGCAAGGTAAAACTGCCAAGGAAGCTGTGACGAAACACACAACGGGCGGGCAACTTTTGTGACGTCACATTCTCCGGAAGTAGTGGGACGTGCCTCTGCATAGCTTTTTCTAGAGTTCAGGCTCCACCCCGTCACCTCGTGCCATTGTAGCCAATCCCAGCAGAGCCACTCCGACTTCCCAAAAAGGGTAGATGCCCCGTTTGGTTGCCAAGCATCCAGCAGTCAAGGCTTCCTTTCCTTAGTGCGGGGCGGGTCAAGGGGCCTTCATTTGTGCCAAGCAATGGTGGTTCAAGGGGGTTGCTTGGGTGTGCGTTAGCACTGTCGACATTATCTTTAGCACCTTCACCATTCCAAATTTTTCTAAACACCATGGAGGCAGTGTTTAGGAGGTGAGGATATTTGGGAACTGCCCATTACCCTTATCTTCAGAGCGGCAGTAGACACTAGTGCTGGAACACAGATCATTCCAGCACCCAGTATGAAGCCTCGTACACACGACCGAGAAACTCGACGGGTGAAACACATCGTTTTGCTCGTCGAGTTCCTTGTTAGGCTGTCGAGGATCTCGGCGAGCCAAATTTCTCCATTCCCGTCAAGGAAAAAGAAGACATGCTCTCTTTTTGGCTCGACAAGATCCTCGACAGTTTCCCCGTCGAAAAGTGTACACACGACCGGTTTCCTCGGTAAAAAAAAACAAAAAAATATCTCCCAGCAAGTTTCTTGCTGGTTTTTGCCGAGAAACTCGGTCGTGTGTAAGAGGCCTTAGACAGATTCTTGGAGAACCATCCCCACTTCATGAAGCAGTGCTCCTCACAGGCGGCTCTACATAATGACTGGAGAGTGCGCACAGCCATCTGTAGTCCTCCTGCAAGAAGGGCAGTGCAAAGTGGAGCAGCGTGGGGGTTTATTTACTAAAGGCAAATCCACTTTGCACTACAAGTGCTCTTGGAAGTGCAGTTGCTGTAGATCCAAGGGGGACATGCAAGGAACATGATTGTACATGTACATGATGCTTGTACATGATTGGATGATAGAAGTCAGCAGAGCTTTTGCTCATTTACTAGGCTCTGGAGCAACTGCACTTTACAAAGGGGGTTATTTACGAAAGGCAAATCCACTTTGCACTACAAGTGCAAACTACAAGTGCAAAGTCCACTTGAAATTGCATTGAAAATGCACTTGGAAGTGCAGTCGCTGTAGATCCGAGGGGGACATGCAAGGAAAATAAAAAACAGCATTTTAGCTTGCACATGATTGGATAATAAAATCGGCAGAGCTTCCCCTCATTTCAGATCTACCCCTCAGATTTACAGCGACTGCACTTCCAAGTGCACTTTCAGTGCAAATTCAAGTGCACTTCGCACTTGTAGTTTGCACTTGTAGTGCAAAGTGTATTTGCTGTTCGTAAATAACCCCCAAAGTGCACAGTCTATTTTCCTTTAGGCTACTTTCACACTGGGGTGGGGGGTGCGTGATTTCAGATCTTCACCTCAGATTTACAGCAACTGCACTTCCAAGCGCACTTGTAGTAAATTAACCCCATATACTCCCATTGTTACTCATGAAATGGCACTATAGGGTTGATTTACTAAAGACAAATAGGCCGCGCAGTTGCACTCTGTATGTGCAGTTGCTCCAGAGCTTAGTAAATGAGCAGAAGCTCTGCTGACTTCCATTATCCAATCATGTACAAGCAAAAATATGTTTTTTCCTTGCACGTAATTGGGTATTCTTTGCAAAGTAAAGATTTACCTCATTTACTAAGCTCTGGAGTAACTGCACTATGCAAAGTTTGCTTTTAGTAAAACAATCCCTATGCCCCCTTATTATATCATTGAAAGGAACAGTTCCCTCCCCCTCTGACATTATCGTAAGGGACAATTTTTTGCCCTCCACTGACACCAATATAAGGGAAAGTTTATGACATAAGAACATTTTTACTCCTGGTGACCATTTATGCAAGTGCGTTCTTCTTCCTCCCACTAACAACTCCACATATTGTCACATTTACCAGTCTACTGTCTGGAAAATTAAGGGAAATTTTATGGGTAGAAGTATAGTGGAAATTTGTGCAGTGTATACAGGAATGGGTTTGAGTTATTTACCCATCTGGGCCTCTTTGGGAGATCGGCGCAATGTAGGCACGCACAACATTCGCCACAGATACACCAGAGCTCTTCTCCTATCAGTGTGTCCAAGTGGTTGCCTACTATGTAACCTTCCATTTTTTAATTTTCTGTGAATGGTTTCTATATAACATAAATTTTTCATTTTCTGACTAAGAATCTGTCATTATGGTATGTCTGGTTTTATCATAACATGGAATTCAGTACCGGGAACTGAGATCCCCCACTTATACTTCCAACACTGGCACAGCACCAGCAACAAAAATGGCTGAAGCCACCCATGGTGCCAGGGGATGGGTCTGTACAGCATATGCTGAATGCCAAGGGGTCATTTACAGGTTAGTTGTTTAATTTAAGGAACTTTTAAGGCAAAAAGTGTGAGTGATTAAATATTCTTTGAAATGAAATGGAGGATATATTATTGCTATAAAAACTAATAATAGTTTACAGCAGTGGTTATCAACCACAGGGCCATGATCCACTGCCAGGGCCTCCTCCTGGCCTCCTGCCACCTGATGATCTCCTAACCTCAAACAGTGCCTCACAGCTCCCATAGTGCCACCCAAGCTCCTCTAGTGGTCCACTGTGGCCATCAGCCTCGCACAGTACCCCCAGTCCCCCTGAGAGCCCTCAGCCCCCACAGTGTCCCCCCAGATTCTTACAGTGCTCCCCGTCCCCCCAGCAGTGCCCCCTAGCTTACTGTAGAGCCTCTATAGTTACAGAAGTTAAAGGGGTTGTAAAGAAAAAAAAAATCCTAAATAGCTTCCTTTACCTTAGTGCAGTCCTCCTTCACTTGCCTCATCCTTCCATTTTGCTTTTAAATGTCCTTATTTCTTCTGAGAAATCCTCACTTCCTGTTCTTCTGTCTGTAACTCCACACAGTAATGCGATGCTTTCTCCCTGGTGTGGAGTGTTGTGATCGCCCCTTCCCTTGGACTACAGGAGAGTCAGGACGCTCTACGTTGAAGATAAAGGAGCTGTGTGTTAGTGAGCGTCCTGACTCTCCTGTAGTCCAGGGAGGAGGCGAGCACGACACTCCACACCAGGGAGAAAGCCTCGCATTACTATGTGGAGTTACAGACAGAAGAACAGGAAGTGAGGATTTCTCAGAAGAAATAAGGACATTTAAAAGCAAAATGGAAGGATGAGGCAAGTGAAGGGGGACTGCACTAAGGTAAAGGAAGCTATTTAGGAAAAAAAATTGTACTTTTACAACCCCTTTAAAGAGGTTCTTCGCCCTAATTAAAAGAAATAGAGGTCAGCAAGTACAAATACTGTAGCTGCTGACTTTTAATAAAAGGGCACTTACCTGTCCAGGCATCCAGCGCCGTCCTCATCGGTTCTTTGCCAGTCTTCGGGTCCTGTGGCATGTTAACTGTGAAAAAACAGCTGTGATTCCCAGTTGCTTCACAGCCAGCTTCCCACTGCGCATGTGCAGGATGCACTGCACTTTCTGAATAGTCCCGCAGCCTTCTGGAAACGGTGAGATCTCCTAGAAGGTTGCGGGCAGGGGGGCAGAGGAGAATGGAATCGCCTAGGCGATCTGACCGGAGATGGGAGTGGGTTCCCATCAAGGCCAGAGAAGAGCGGGGGGGGGGGGGCGCATTAAGTAGAACTTCCCCTTTAGGGTGAAAGGGGTTGTAAAGGTTTGTTTTTTATTTTCTAAATAGGTTCCTTTAGGCCTCTTTCACACGGGGCGGATCATTACTGATCAGCGGGGATTGCTCCGTTGATCCCCGCTAAGCAGGGACCGCCCTGTCTTTTCTCCGCTCCCCCCTACCTTATGTCCGTGTTCACCCGATCCGATCCGCCAGACGGATGGAAAAGTAGGTTTTTACCCCGTGGCACTTTGGCGGATCGGAGCGGGCATGTCACCGCTGACATCCGCGGCTCCATAGAGGAGCACGGAGCGCCTGTACAGGTCCGCAAAAAAAAATGACAGACAGACCTGTACGGACGCTCAATGTGAAAGAGCCCTTAAGCTAGTGCATTGTTGGTTCACTTACCTTTTCCTTCGATTTCCCTTCTAAATGTTTTTTTCTTTGTCTGAATTTCTCACTTCCTGTTCCTCCTCAGTAAGCTTGCCCCCAATATCCGAGGCGTTCTGGCTGGGGGTTAGTCAGCGTGCTCGCCCCCCTCCCTTGGGACTACATCCCTGTGGGGTGAAGCTATGTTCACAGGTTCAAAGGTAAGTGAACCAACAATGCACTAGCTTAAAGAAATCTATTTAGAAAATAAAAAACGAACCTTTACAACCCCTTGAAGTCCCACTTTAAGTTTATTTCATTTATTGTGATTCATGTTTTTTCCTTTTGCATATTTAATTGTTATTTTGGTACTGTCACTTTACAGATTTAAATTTTACTTATTTTTTACTGTGCATTTTTCTATTTCTGTGGAAAAAAAATAAGGTCTAGCGAGGGTCTGTTTTATAACATAGGAAGTTGAAAAGGAGCTTATGAAACTCTCAGTAGCCATTTAAAGCTTAAGCACCTTAAATTCAGATTCCCTATTGACTTACAAAAATGTTGATATTTTATGAAACATTCTGGAGTTTCATCAAACATTATGAAGGAAATTAAAGCTTTCAAGTTCCCTCGTCCCTTCTTTTCAATAAGGCCCTGGAGAATGAATAGGAGAGGTATTATCTAATAGTAGTTTATATAACACTAATAGCTTGGATACATAGCAGAGCTGGCTATGTCAGTGTATTGAGAACTGTGAATCAAAAGAACATAAGAACACTGGCAACAGAAAAATAAAATACCTTTCGAATTACTTTTTCCCTAGAATATAAAGCATTCTGCTGATAACACATATAATATACTTGGCAGCCAATCCAAAGCTGTCATTGAGTATTTAGTAAACTTTGAAGCCGGAGATCATCCTGCTGCATCACAAGTTGCGAGTGTCTTAGAACAACTACGGTCAATAATTTTGGGACTGGGAATACAAAAAAGATTATTTTTGTGTCACTTACTCATACTGGAAACACAAGAGAAATACTAGCAGATCAAAGCAAAAATTCCCTATAATTGATGGTTTATTTTGACTTAAAGGTGATTTCTTACCGTTAAATCCTTGCATCAAAATTCTACTTCCTAAAATATGTAATGATTCCATAATATGCTGTTTTTTTTTGGTAAACAAACAACCCTTGGTCAGTGATCCTCCCTCAGCCTTAAAGAGGAAGTAAACCATCCTTAAAAAAAAAAGCATAAGCTCAGCATACTAGCTCATTATGTATTAGTTACCTTCGATCGAAGCCTCCGCAGCGTTCCACGTCTCCCCCTCCGGCCCCTGACGTGTTGTCCCGGAGTTACTTCCGGGTATCGCGGCTCCGGCGCTGTGATTGGCCTGAGCCTCAATGACGTCACTCTCACGCATGCGCGCGGGAGCCGCAGGTAACGGCACGAAGAGTGAAGCAGTTTTCCCCAGTGCGCATGCACCTGCACAGTTTAGGAGATATCCTGGGTAGCTACAGGTAAGCCTTAATATAGGCTTACCTGTAACATAAAGTTATAAAAAAGGGGTTTACAGCCACTTTAAAGTGATTGTAAAGGCTCTTTTTTTAAAAATAACAAACATGTTATACTTACCTCCTCTGTGCAGTTGGTTTTGCTCAGAGCAGCCCAGATCCTCCTTTTCTCGGGTCCCTCTTTGCTGTTCCTAGCCCCTCCCTGCTTTGCGTGCCCCCTCAGCAAGCAGCTTGCTACAGGGGGTAACTAAGCCAAATCAGAGCTCTGTGTATCCATTCAGACACAAAGTCCCGGCCTGACCCTGCCCCCTCTTTCCCCTGATTGGCTGACTGACTTTGATTGACAGCCGCGGGAGCCAATAGTGCCTGTTGTTCTGCTATAGCCCAAACATTCCCACCCATGAAGATCTGATTTGTCCATTTAAAGTGATGGTGCTCTCACTGGCCAATAGGAGTGGGAGAGCATGGAGCAGAGCACACCCTTCAGACCTCTATATACAATTTGGATAATAGCGCATCCCTTGATCCAGGATGCTGTGAAAATAAACAGAGGCTCTGCGCAGGCACCTAGAGCTACTTGGCCTACTAGTCCAAAGACACATCATTTGTATTATCATCCCCAAAGGTACACTACACGAAAATATGATGATCAGATGCCCAGAATATTGACTGATTGACAGTTATAAGTGGTAAAAACCACATATTCAGAATTGCCGATCACAGATCTCTCAATGTGATGTTCCAGACAGTATTCTAACAGTTTATGAGTTGCGCTACACCATCATTTTTTTAACAAAGTTCAAACATACTATATCCACAGTGACCCTTCGTTCCAGATTTCTGCTTCTTTTCTCATAAAGAGAGCAGATTTTTTTTTAAAACATCTGTCTTTCATAAATCCATGCTGGCTATCACTTATGATTATTTTCACACAGTGATTGACTCATATTCTTTTATACGGTCCCTTAACAACCCCTCAAAATATCTTTCCAACAATAGAAGTTAACCTTAACAGATCTACTGAGCTCTGGAAACAAGCTTTCTTCAGCAGATAGGAATACTAGAAAACATGTGATAAGGCGACAAGAGAGCCACCTGCTGGCTCTGAACTCAAATACAAGGTGCTGATTTGCATTCTTTTTTGTGAAGCTTTTTTTTAAAGAATTAAGGGCCAGATTCACATAGGAGAGCGGCGGCGTAACGTATCGTAGATACGTTACACCGCCGCAATTTTTCATCGCAAGTGCCTGATTCACCAAGCACTTGTGATGAAAACCTACGCCGGAGGCGTTCGGCGCAAGGCGGGCCAATTTAAATGGGCGTGTGCCATTTAAATTAGGCGCGCTCCCTCGCCGGACCTACCGCGCATGCTCCGTTTCCGAACTCCCGTCGTGCATTGCGCGCCGTGACGTCATTTTTTCGAACGGCGACGCGCGTAGCGTAATTCCGCATTCCCGGACGGCTTACGCAAACGACGTTGATTTTTTAATTTCGACGAGGGAACGACGGCCATACTTTAGACAGCAATACACTTGCTGACTAAAGTTAGGGCAGCTAAAACGACGATTAACTTTGCGACAGGAAACTAGACTAGCGGCGACGTAGCGAACGCGAAAATCCGTCGTGAATCGCCGTAACTCCTAATTTGCATACCCGACGCTGGTTTACGACGCAAACTCCCCCCAGCGGCGGCCGCAGTATTGCATCTTTTTTTTTTTTTTTTTTTTTTTTTTTTTTCTTTTTTTTTTTTTTTTTACTACCACCTCAGCTTTTACCAAATCTTTGAGACCGGCTCATGGTTTGATGCGTCTTACGTCTCGTTTTGTGGTTTGCATCATGTGTGGTATATTTACTATGCTCCTTGTGTTTTTTTTTTTTTTTTTTTTTTTTTTTTTTTTTAATAAATATAGGCCAACACTATAATAATGATGGTAATGGATTGTAACAATAGCTTACCATTATGGCTCTATATTGATTTACACCCCCCCGCCCCCCCTCTTGGCTCCCCGGAATCTCCTAACTTTTCCTTCGCAAGCTAAAACACTCTCCAACGTTCATTGATCATGAATCATATGTGACTCACTCTAGGGAAGGACTCTAGCCTAGGAAATGTTTATAATTTCCATGTTGCCGACATATGGCTTGTTAGTAGCATACCCTAACTCTTTCTGCATAACTCCATGTTTTTTTATACTCCCGCCATTTTTCCCATTTTTCCCCGTGTCCACCGCTCGTCTCCAGGTGCCTATCCTTTAACTCTTCCAGCCTGTACGTTTCCTCCACTTCATCTATCCAGTTCCAAACGTGTGGACTTTCCATCTCCTGCCACTTTTTGGGTATAAGTTTCTTTGCGGCGTTTAGGAGATGAGGAATCAAAGACTGCTTATATTTTTTTTTCCCCTCTTGGCTACAATGAAAGAGCACGACCCAGGGGTCTTTCTTTAAGTCTTTGCCCGTAATAACTTTAATTTGACTCAAAATTATGTCCCAGTAAGTTTGTATTTTTGGGCATGACCACCAAAGGTGGGCCATCGTGCCTCTTTCAGAGCAGCCCCGCCAACACTCTGCGGTCTGATCTGCTTTATATTTATTTGCTTTATCTGGTGTAATATACCACCCTGAGATACACTTGTAGTTTGTTTCAGCGGTTCGTACGTCAATTGCGGATGAATGGGTAAGATGCATAATCCTCTTATGACTGTTTGTCCCTCTTGTGGTTCCTAATTCTCTTTCCCATTTACCTATGAAGGGTGCTTCGTTCCGTGAACCTATCTTTACCAATAATCCATATAATTTAGTGATAGTGCCCTTTGTATTCTTAAATTTACAAATCTTCTCGAGTGGAGTTAGCTCCGCCTCTGTCCGTAATGGACGGGGGAGGTGCCTCACAAAGTGATGCAATTGGGAGTAATGCCACCTATCCAAGTTCCAAAAATCCGTTTTGGATCTCAGATCTTCATAGGTCATTATCTCTCCCTCTTTAATAATATCCCCTAAATATACCGTGTCTACCTTAATCCAATTCCCTCCAATTTTATTTTCCCCTGGTGCAAAATAAGGATTTTCTTTGAGGTTCATTAATGGGGAATTAAATTTACCCTCTATTTGTGTCAGGGTCTTGTCCCACATTCTCAAAGTGTCCCGTGTTAAATCATGTGTTTTGTGGTCTAGTACTCTGTGTTGTGCAGGAATCCAAATAATATTGTTCAAATGTTTACTAGTTAGTGCTTTCTCAATTTGCACCCACCTTTTGTCCTTCCTATCCCGTGCCCATTCTACCGCACGTGCTAAAACCGCCGCCTTATAATAACTTTTAATATCCGGAACTGCCAGACCGCCGAATGGCTTACCCTGTTTTAGGATAGAGAGGGATATTCTATGCTTCTTATTTTTCCAAACATAGTTTAGTAACAAGGAATTAAGAATTCTCAAAAATTGCTGAGGGAGTGCTATTGGGAGTAGTAAAAATTTATAAAGAATTTTTGGGACTACAACCATCTTTAGCATATTAATGCGTCCGATCCATGAAATGGGTTTGTTAATCGTTCTTTTTAATTCGCTCTTGATCTCGTTTAATAAGGGAATATAATTTATTTTATACATCTTCTGGGTTGTATTGGCCAGTTTGACTCCTAGATACTTTAATTCTTTAGTCCAGGGGAACACACAGATCTCCTTGACCCGACCCACCTCCTTTTTGTTTAAATTAATGTTCAGAATTTCAGATTTAGTTTCGTTAATTTTAAAATTAGAAATGGCACCATATTGTTGCAACACTTTGGAGAGCTTTGGGATAGATTTGGCCGGATTGGTTAGATAGAACAAAATATCATCGGCAAACGCCGATAATTTATGTTCCTCCCCTTCTACTCTGACTCCATTAATGTCGGGGTCGTTACGAATGGTAGATAACAGAGGCTCTAAAGAAAGAATAAAAAGAAGGGGGGACAGGGGGCATCCCTGCCTTGTCCCATTTTTCATCTCGAAGGGGTCCGATAGTATCCCATTGATTTTTATTTTTGCTGAAGGGTGATGGTAGAGTGTTGTAATCCAGCGAGACATCCTTTTTCCTATTCCCATAGCATTGAGAGTCTCCATCATGAGCCCCCAGTCTACCCTGTCAAAAGCTTTTTCAGCATCAACTGACAGGAATAGACCTGGGGGCCCATTCTGCCTTATGGTCTGAAGCAGGAGGATAGCCCTGAGACTGTTGTCTTTGCCCTCTCTGTTGGGCACAAATCCTACCTGGTCGGGGTGTATCAAAACGTGTATAGCCCCTTTTAATCGCCCCGCCAGAATCTTGGCAAAGAGCTTAGTGTCTGTATTTAACAGAGAGATAGGTCTGTACGCCGAACAGAGAGAGCTATCTTTCCCTTCCTTTAAAATTATTGCAACCGTGGCCTCAGTAGCTTCCCTGCTGATTTCAAATTCAGACCCTAGCCCGTTGAAGTATTTGCACATCTTTGGGATCAAAATGTTGCTGAATCTCTTATAGTACTGGGGGGTAAACCCATCTGGCCCCGGGCTTTTACCCCCCGCGGTGGAATTTAGAGCTTCTTTTATTTCTTCTTCAGTTATGGGGCGGTCCATATTTAAACTTTCCATCTCCTCTAAACTAGGAAGTCCTGCCCTGTCTAGGAATTCTCGGATCTTCACCTCCCTTTCCCCTGCCTGCCACCCTGGATTTTTTAGAGTATAAAGTTCCTCGTAGTAATTTTTAAAAGTATCCGCTATTTCTCTATTTGCGTAAACCAAGTTCCCGTCTTTCCTTTTTATTTTATCGATATAGTTTCTAGCTTTCTTTTTTTGAGCCATTTTAGCTAGTTGCTTGCTTGGTTTATTACCCCATACGTATCTCTCTTTAGAGATACAGTTAAGTTTATTTCTCGCTTCCTGTTCCATGGTCTCCTTGAGGGCGTCTCTCTTTATTGTTAGGTTAAGATATGTTTCTTTTGATCCCTGCGCTTTATGTTCGCGTTCTAAGGTCTCTATCTCTTTAATCAGGGTGTTTGCTTTACTTTTCAACTCTTTTTTTTTTTTAACGCCCTCCGCAATTAAAATTCCTCTGATGTAGGCTTTGTGTGTCTCCCAAAGGGTTGCGCTGGTTATCCCTTCTGTATCGTTGATGAGGAAGAATTGTTTTAATTCCTCCTCCACCCTGCTTGCCCCGCCTTCATCGCGTATCAGGCTATCATCCAGGCGCCACACCGGCCTCTGTCTCTTTTGTATGGACAGTTTAATTTTCATAGAAATTGGAGCGTGATCTGACACCGTCATTATTCCTATGTCCGTTTCCGTTATAGAGTCCAGAAGCCTGTGGTCCGCCAAGATGTAGTCGATTCTGGAGTACGTTCCGTGGGGGGGGGGAGTAAAACGTGTAGTCATGTTCCTTGGGATGAAAAATCCGCCAGGCATCGACTAATTGGTGGTCATGAATCTTTTGTTTAATTCTTTGTAGAAGCCCATTTTTTGTCACCCTCCCACGGAACGTACTATCCTCTTTCGGGTCCAGGACAAAATTAAAGTCCCCCATCAGGATCGTATATCCCTCGGCGAAATCTTTTAACTTTCCCAGAATTTTCCCTAAATATTGGGTTTGATGTACATTTGGGGCGTAGATATTTGCTAAGGTATAGACAATGTTGTCAATCCTTACCCTAAGGAATATAAATCTCCCTTCTGGGTCTGTCTTCCTTGCCTCTAGGGTAAATCCAAGCCCCCTTGAGAACCCAATTGCCACGCCCCTAGCGCGTTTCGAGATAGAATCCCCATAAAACCAAGTGGGATATGCGGGTGAAAAAAGTTTAATATTCGCCTCTATGGTTAAGTGAGATTCCTGAATAAACACGACTTCCGCTTTAAGTTGTTCGATCTCTGCGAGGACCTTGAGTCTTTTAACGGCTGAATTCAAACCCTTAACATTGTATGATAAAAATTTTACTTCAGTCATTATTCTATGGCTGGATCATTTCTTAATGAACTGTCCATGAGATTCCATGGGAGCCAAGTTCCCTTTTCCCTTCCCCATCCCCCACCCTCCTCCATCCCTCCCCCCCCCCTCCCGCGTCCCCCCCCCCCAAAAACACCCACGTCCCCCCCCCCCACCTAGGCCTATCCATCGCCTCTGAACCGTAGGGATCCTCGATCTCCCCTACCCGTCGGTTCTCATGGATGAGGTAGGCCTCCAACCGTCCCTCCCTCCCATTTTCCCCCCGAGATATTCTCCTGGGGGTTGATCTTACATGGGTAGGGTACGGACCTAGCCTCCTTGCTCCCCTTCTCGATCCCCCCCCTCCCTCCCCCTTACCCCCCCGTCCCCCTTGATCATCCTAGCTCAACCCTCGTTAAACCGCTTGAGGAGGCTATCTGTATCAAAAATGAACTATTCATCCCAACCTGGGATCTCCAAAACCGGCATGTCCAGTTTGCGACAGAACCCTACCAAGTCCTCGGGGAATATCAACTTTGCCGAGATCCCCTCTTTGCGGCCAATCAGACATGCCGGGAAACCCCATTGATACTTAATATTAAGCTGGCGCATTTGCTCCAGGAGGGGTTTGAGGGACCTTCTCCTGGCCAGAGTCTCCCAGGCCAAGTCCGTGAAAATCTGAATATCAGTCCCGTCATAGCGTAGGGGGGCCTTTCTCCTGAGTTTTGTCCAGATCTCATCTTTGTCCTCAAAATATCTGAACCTCACAATAATGTCCCTGGGCCAACTACCTTCTCCCTCTCTCATCTTTCCTACACGATGTACACGTTCCATTTTGAGGGGGCCCTCCGCGCCATTGTCTAAGAGGGGGAGGAATAGGTCGTTAAGAATTTTTCTCAGGTCTTCCCCTTTCTCCTCCTTTATAGATCGCACCCTTAAATTTTGTCTTCTGTTACGGTTCTCTTGGTCCTCAAGTCGGTATTGTAACCACCTCTGGTTTTGTTTCATCGTCTGATGTTGAATTTTTAGGTCGGTTAATTCTAAGTCCTGTTTTTTCCATTTTTTTTTCCGCTTCCTCAACCCGTTCCAACATATGGTATAAGTCCTTTCTTAATGCACTAATTTCTTCTCTTATCGCAGTTTCCACTCTCCTTAACATCCCATCCATTTCCCCCCTTGTGGGGATATGAGTGTCCAGTCTGGAGTCGACCATTTGACTAACCTCATGTTCACTTTCTATTGAGGTGTCCGTGATTGGGGTAGCTGCCCCCCCTACACCCTTTTTAGTTGTGCTAGTTTTTTCTGTTTTTTTTGACAGGCCTGGGCTCTTAGAACTCCCCTCAGATGTCATGTAGTGTCTGATCGTACTGGTGGGGGGGTTATCTTTGGGGATTTTAGGGGCGGCCCCCCTCGTAGATTTATTCATGTTATATTTCTTTGTCCCTCTGATACGTTTCCCCAGTTTGGACAGCAGATGGTTGCCTCCCCGCCTCCCCCTTTTTTTTTTTTTTTTTTTTTTTTTTTAAGCAGTGGTTTTTATTTATTTGGGAAGGGAGGGTAATCCGAACAGCCTTAACCTCACTTTCTGAGGATTTTGTACTGGTGTTCTAGGGGAGCACGGGGTCGTCTCCCAGCTATGGGCAAGGGAGGTCCCCCACGCACTATTTTGGGGATGTTTTACCCCCCACTAAGCCAATATGACAAACCAGACAATACTCATACAGTGGACCCACGGTCAAATAGTGGGGATGGGAAGGAGAAACAGAAAGCTGACAAAAATCAATAGGTGAATAAATGGCTCCAATATTTCCGCCCGTGCTTCAGGTCCTACCCGCTGTGGTTTGACGGTATTTGGAGCCGAGGGGGATACAATGTCTCTCGGCAGCCGGGGCCCTTTCAACCGCACCCCCTTACCGATAACCTCAGTATTTATGGGGTATTTTTGAGATACAAATTGATCGTCCGTGAATATTTAATTCATTTAAAGCATTCAGAAACAGACTGTATGATGGTTACGGGTTATGTCTTAATGTATCTTAATGGAGACTAAACAGCTAGATGTCATATGGTGCTTAAAACAGTATTGCGCAGGTTGATTCAAACTATTACCATGGCTAATTTCTCTGGCAAAATAGCATGTATTGCATATTGAATGAGCCTTACAATGCAGTGGTATGCTTGACCATCTTACCACTTCACTCTTCTGTCCAGGTACAATCCTGGGTCCAACACACAGATCTACCTCCCCAGTCCCACATCATCTCCATAGGAAAGGAACAAACAGAGGGCTGACATTACCTGGTAGGCGATTTTTTTTTTTTTTTTTTTTTTTTTCCCTTACACAACTTGGAGATTTAAAATAGTAGATATCACGGCAGGCAGAGGGGGTGGAGGGCGGCTGCTATGTTAACCAGCCGATGGAGGCGTCCATGCCTTCCTCTGCACTGTACCGTGCCTACCTTCTCCTCGGGGGGGGCAGTGGATTGGGGGAGGCTGGGTTCCTGGAGAGCAGCGTGGAGCAGCGTGTCAGGTGTCCGGCGTACTCAGTCTCTAGCAGCTCCGCAGACTCCCGCTCTGCATCGTAGCTGCTGCCGCTGAGACGCCGTCGGATCTTCCTCCTTCCGTCTCCTCCTCTCGGCTCAGGCCCGTAGCATGGGGAAGCCCTCCCTCAGACGTGCGTGCTTCACGTGCACCACGTCATGCCCAACAAATCTTTCTAATTGGATTCCATTGGAAACGCAGTATTGCATCTTAAGATCCGACAGTGTAAAACAATTACACCTGTCGGATCTTCTGGCTATCTATGCGTAACTGATTCTATGAATCAGTCGCATAGATAGAAACAGAGATACGACGGCGTATCAGGAGATACGCCGTCGTATCTCCACTGTTAATCTTGCCCTAAGTCAACATAGCTGAATACCTGTAGAAGAAAAGCCTGTCCACTTTGCAAATTTTGGGGAACCATTGTTCCCTTTGAAGACCCAGTCATGTTTGAGGAAAATAAAAATTGCTAACACATGACTGTGTGCATTCAAAGTAAACACAGATTTAACTTATGTATTAAGATTTATGTGCCAAACAAATCTGCTATACTTTCCATTAAACAAGATTCTTTTTTTTTAATATTTTTACCTAATAAATACCTATCATAAAAGTGCAGCTGTTTCAGTGATTGCCCAGCCAATGAAGGGGAACACAAAGAAATTGGGTTAAAAAAAATTGTGGTTTCATTCAATTATTTAATGTGACAAGATGAAAACCGCAGTGGAAATATTTAAAATCTGTATATGCGCAATCCAAAACAAATACAGAAATGTTTCTAACAGAATCCCAGTGCTCGTTGTTGTATATTGGAGGTATATCCACCAACGTGCTGCCTGGGACTAAAATCACCCAGTCCCCGTACATGCAATGTACAGTAATAATGTATACTGTATGACTCAAAGTTCGGAGAACTGAACTCTAGTAAATATTCCCACAAAAAAGTAAGCCACCAGTCACCGGTATTGCCCGTTGTCTCACTGCTGCTCATCTTCTCCCCATTACTGACTTAACATGCCTTGTTCTGCACTGTCTTGTCAATATTCCGATTGCACACGTTCCTTGAAAGTATAGCCTCGTACACACGACCGAGAAACTCGTCATAAAAGAAACATATCTTGCCAGGCTTGTCGAGAATCTTGTCAAGCTTTCTTTGCATACACACGGTCAAGACAAAATCTTGTCGTTCTCAAACGCGGTGACGTACAACACGTACGGCGGCACTATAAAGGGGAAGTTCGATTCCACTGGCGCCACCCTTGGGGCTGCTTTTGCTAATCTCATGTTACCGCGTGTTAAAGGAACACTAAAGTCAAAAATCTTATTTTTTTTAAATAACAAACATGTTATACTTTACCTCCACTGTGCAGATCGTTTTGCACAGAGTGACCCGGATCCTGGTCTACTGGGGTCCCTCGGCGGCCGGCTCGGCTCCTCCTCGCAAAAGCTTTCCACGTTCATGCGAGCTCCCTCGCATGGTGGAAAGCTTTTGCGAGCGCGCTCCCGTGATACAGCAGCGGCCACTGTATCACTCGGCCCCGCCCCCCGGCGCGCCGCGTCATCCGCTGTGATTGACAGCAGCGCCAGCCAATGGCTGCGCTACTATCAATCCACCCAGCCTAGCCAATCAACGGCCAGGCCGGGCACCGAGCAAGATGACAAGCACGCGCCCGGGACTTTCGAACGGTCAGGTAAGTGAAACGGGGGCTCGGGGGGGGCCAGTGCTGTCAGATGTTTTTTTACCTTAATGCATAGGATGCATTAAGGTAAAAAAACTTTTACCTTTACAACCCCTTTAAGTAAAAGTTTGGTGAGAGACGATTCGCGCTTTTCAGTCTGTTACAGCGTGACGAATGTGCTATCTCCATTACGAACGCTACTTTTACCGAAGGTGCACTCCCGTCTCATACTTTATTCTGAGCATACGCGGGTTTCTAAGCATACACACAAACGTGTTCTCGTCGTAAACCAGCCCGACGAGAAACACGACCAGAAAATTGAGACTCCCGACGAGATCCACAACAGTTTTCTCGACGAAAAACATACACACGGTCGTGTGTACGAGGCCTACGGCTCTTAAAATGGTGGGTGCTGTAGCGTTTACCAGTTGGGTCCTGGAAACATCAAGCAAGTGAACATATTCGCCAGCACACCATGAATCAACACTGCTGTCCAAAGATTTATTTTATTGAGAAAGATCACATCACAGAAATAGGTGCAACTTTTCGGAGCCGTGCAGGGCCACTTCATCAGGCATCAACTCACATGCCTGACGAAGGGGCCCTGCACGGCTCCGAAACGTTGCACCTATTTCTGTGATGTAATCTTTCTCAATAAAATAAATCTTTGGACGGAAGTGTTGATCCATGGTGTGCTGACAATTATGTTCACATTTGGGGATGAGCGAAATTGAAAGTTTTAATTTCACAAAAAATTTAGGCAACAAATTGTACAATTTTGGCAAAATGCATTGGAGTCAGGAAGGCAAATTTACTTATGTTTTTGGTGCTTCTTATGGGTGCATTGGCTCCTGAGGGTTATGAAAGGAACCCTCTTGCACCTGTTCTTATGCCAAAAGTGGCCCCCCATTATCCTCATAACAATTGAAAGCAGCAGAGCCCAAATAACGAGGGAATGAATGGGAGGGGTTTTGCATAAGGGTGCAGTCAGCTTTAAATGACTCGTGAAGCCTCGTACACACGACCGAGGAACTCGACAGGCGAAACACATCGTTTTCCTCGTCGAGTTCCTTGTTAGGCTGTTGAGAAACTCGACAAGGCAAGTTTCTCCATTCCCGTCGAGGAAATAGAGAACTTGCAGTCTTTTTGGCTCGTCGAGTTTCTCGACAGTTTCCTCGCCGAAAATGTACACACGACCGGTTTCCTCGGCAAAAAAATATCTACCAGCAAGTGTCTTGCTGGTTTTTGCCGAGAAACTCGGTCGTGTGTACGAGGCCTGAGTGTTACAGATATGTATTTCTGCTATCCCAGACCTGTGTTTCAAATGGGCCTCTCTGTTTAATTATTAAAAACAGAAAGAAAAATTAGATAGTAAAAGAAGGTGTAAAGTGAGATTACACTAATAGCAAATACAAAAACAATGAAACATGTATAAATATAAATAGCACTACATTAGATGAGATAAAATATCGTAAAACCTTCAAAAAACACACCCTGATTTTTTTATTCAAGCTAATTCGCCAAAGCAACTCTCTTGTCAACCATGAAATCTGTAATTTCACCAAAATCACCTTGCTCAGCCCTAGTCACTGTCAAAAAACATTCTGTTATCCAACTAATTGCATTAACAAGTGGTCCTGCCTTTGTCAAAGAAGAAAAGCAGACACTTTCCCCGTCACAGGTAAACCAATCATCACACATCATCCATCAGTCAGGCTTCCAAGGCAAGGTGATTGGAGGAATTTTTCGGTACAGACACTTAAACCATTAGACATTCTATATATGACAGACAGCAAGGAGCCTGCGATGGGAGTGTTCGAAAATACCTTTCCAGATAACCAGATTACTGACAAGTGGGGAGGGTCTATGCAATGCAATTTCATCTGGATGGAGACTTGAAGCATTGAACAGGTTGGATCTGTTCCCTGTAATCATCTCTAAAGGCTTAATTTTCAATTTTGAATGGAGTGTGTCTTTATTGAAACTCACACAAAGGTCACAGCATACTTGCCCAAGGCTAACTTGTAAGTGCACAAGTCCATTCGGCTGCTTCTGCCTTGCTGCAGGCAATCCATTGTTTTAGGTACACAAGTAACTGATCCACAAACATACCTGCTAATTATAGCCTCCTTCTTGTAGTTGGGAAAGAAAGAGGGAAGTTGCATAGCATGGAATCCAATAAGACTATAGTAACACCATATATTCAGAACTAACACTGGCTAGTGCACTCTGTAATCTAACAGATCGGATCAGACATTCAAACCCTTTCTCCCTATGTCCTACAAGTCTGATGTGTGAAATTCTGCTTCCTGCCCTCCCACTT